>NW_005842582.1:114552-147996 GCF_000455745.1 Alligator sinensis
AGCAAGCCAATCACTAGCCGCCACGTGTGCATAATTTCACGGAGGCCAGTAATGGGGCTCGAATTATCATACAAATGGCGGGAACTCTTTGCACCATGCATCTCTGTGCTGCAAAGAAGAAATGCACACTGCAAAGAAAGCTACGAATTGGCGGGAAAATAATTCAGTGGTGCCAAAGCACACACAAAAAAACAAAAATCACAACTTTGGGTTGTGACACCATCCTTCTCTGTTTTAGGGACTGCCTATAACTCCCATAACTTTTTCCTGCCAGGGCCTCTCTTTGCCTCTAGACCCCCTCATGTCCCTTCTCCCCATTCTGGGGTCCCACTTTGTCTCCTGCCTTGCCAGGGCCTTCATGTGGTTCCTCTTTCCTTCCGTCCCTCTCATAGTACAGCCTCTGTCACCCCTCCCCCCAACTTTATATCTCCATTTTCTCCTAGGCCGTTGTTTTTCCTTTCCCATCTCTGCTCTCCCCATCTTGCAATTCTGCTTCCGCATTAAGACATCCAACTTTCTCCTCAGCTGGCTCCCTGTCTCCCTCATTACCACCTGTCCCCAAAATCTCCCGTTCCCTTGAGGGTCCCTGCTTTCTCCCCTAGACTCTTCCTCCCACAAGTCCAGTATTTTCCCCAAATCCATCATTCCCACACACACCTCTTTTCCAGAACCCTGTTCCTTCCAGTCCCACCATTTGCCCCCATTTCTTTCTACATCTGTTTATCCTCCTTTGGGTATCTGCTTACCTCTGGTTACATCTAAGCCCACCTCCCCTAATCTTGCTCCCAACACCGCCATTCTCCTAGTTTCTCCCATCCTTTTGCTCTCCTCCTCTCCCAATCCTTTCTTTCTTTGTCATAATCCAGACTACAGACAGTTCCACCAAGAACCAAGGGAAGTGGTCATCTCTGACACATATGGTAACTGAACTTGGTGGTATCTAAACCACCTGGTACTCTGGAAGCCTTGATTTTTTTCTGAATTAGACTTCTCTGGTTGTCTGCTTAGTATCAAAATTGGTAGGTTTCTGGCCATTGATACCTTGAATACTCCTTGAATGTTAGGAACTGATTTGATGTGGCATTCAGCAATTACTGCATTAGACAGAAATATGTAACAGGATAATGCAGGCCTCACTTTGCACAGCCAGTCGTATCCAAGAAGGGCCATCAAGTTAACCTTATCCTTTCTAGAATGAGGTTGACTACCAAAGCAAGTGCATTTTAGTAATTTAATCTATACATATTTCCCTTGTGTTTGGAATCTTTCATCTTATTACCATGATAATCTGTGACTCTACTGTGGGTGCATCTACACAAGACACCTGAATGCACAGTGGATCGTTCCACTGCTCATTAGCGTGTCACAGCAAAAACCGTGCTGTGATGGCCAGAACCAGAGGGATTAACAAGCAATAAATATGTGCTTCTTGGAGGCATTTGGAATTTTTGCCTAATGTAAAGCTTGTAATTTTTTAACCCACAAATGTAACTTGTCTGTCATAAGTTTAACCAAAATGATAAAACTAACTGTTTGTGGAACTGACTGGGCCCCAAAAGCGAAGCTGTAACTGCAAGATTAGCTGACCTAACAGTTTTTGTTCAGGGTTCAGCCTTGACAATAAGAACTGGATCCAACCGCCTGGCACACCCAACACATTCCAGGAAAGTATGTCTCAAGAAAGCATATTCAGGAAAATCTAAAAGGGTTGAGTAATGTCAATTTCAAACCTAAAGGTGCTGCATTGTAATTTGCTTATTGGATAAATCCAAGTCTGGGTAGTAACCTTTTATGATCATTTTTAACACCTTTCAATCCCATAGGGTAACAGCTATAGGGCAAGATTGTGAGTGGCTCTAAAGCCAACAGATTAGCATAAGACTAGGTATAAAAAGCGCGTGTGTCAGGTGACCAGCAGGAAGGAGGGAACAGAATGGTCATTATTGTTCTAAGCCTAGACTCTGGACTCCCGGTGTGAGTGAGAATTGGATCCTGATCAAGGGAGCTTCCCTGGTAATCCCTCCGACAGCGTTGATCGGGGATGCCTGACTTCGCTGGAATCACTTGGTGTGCACCTGGCATTGAGGGACTATCGATAAGTTGCCAACTCATGTCTGTCTATCTGTTGTTCTGAACAGCCCAGTGGCTGATACCCTTGCGGTGCCCAGTTGGCTTGTGACAGATTGATCCCTCTATCTGTTGTTATTATTTACTATTAGCTCTTTAATACTGCATTATCTGCTTGTCACATTTATCTTTCTGTTAACTGTTGTGTGTGTAAGCTATAATAAATTTGCCTTTGCTTTACTCCCAACTCTCCCCCCTCAAACCCAAATCAAACAGCCCAGTGGCTGATACAGTTGCAGCACCCAGTCAGCCTACAACTAAATTGATACACTCACAGTGCCCAGCTGGCCTGTGACACGGTGCTAATATGTTAATGCGCAGTAGAATAGTACTGCGCATTAAGCATCACAAAAAAATTGCCTTTGCTACTGCACCTCAGCACAGCTACTGCAGCTTTATCTAATACCTCATATTAAAGGTACTAAACTTAATGTGCAGTAGCAAAGGTACATTAATGAACATGTAGACACACCCTGCAAGGTTTAAAGACCACTTCCTTAGTTCTTTTAATTTAAAAAGATATATTTAAACATTCATTTTGGTATTTGCTTGCTTTTGTGACTGACTTTTAGAAACTATCTTGTATGATTGGATGATTTTAATGTTTGTTACCTCAAATCATTGAAAGTGCAGGCCCTAGTTCCATAAGTCTCCATATTATCAGGGTTTCGGTTCCAGAAATATTCAGTGGTAACCAACTGGAAAGACTATGGGAAGGTACAGCAGTCCAGACAAATGATTCTGTTAATCAGAGGACTTTATTTCAAAGCATATTGAAGAGGGGGGGGAAAAAAAAGATGACACCAAAAATGCCATTGTTTTCCCTTTGTGATTAGAAGTGTGACATTTCTGAAACAGCTTTTTCCATGTTGTCAGAGGAAATAAGGGATCAATATCAGATTTTCACAGCTTTAATTTGTACTAGTGGGAAAAGAAAAAAGAATAGTTAAAACCTAAAGATTTTTTTTTTCCAAGTACAAACATATTTTCTCCCCAAGATGATAGCTCAGTAAAGAGGCATTTCTTGCCAGAAATGTGATTTTAAGGAGTCTAGTTTTACAAAAACTCTCTCAGAAATACCTGCCCATGGTTACTCAAAAGTTGGAGGATTTGCGGACCTATTTTCACAGGATCTGCTTTGTCAGGAACGACAGAGTTCCTGATTTTCAGGTAGTAAAGATAAAACGCAAGTTGTCCCCTAGATTTTCTGAAGCATTGGCAAAGAATAGACAATCCTGATTGACACAATGACTAAAATTACTCATCCCCTATCTATTTTTCCAATTTAATATGCCCTCTCCACAAACATGCAAAACTTTTCTCTCCCTACCCAAGCTTAGCTGGGGTCTCTGGCTTTCCGTTACCTCTTCCTGCCTCCTCCCCAGTTTCAAGTGGAAGCTTGTTTGCAGGGTGTATTGTAGACTGCAACGTTGGATGCATCTGAAAAAGAAAAGAAAGATAACATTCATATTCCTGTGAGGAATCACTCCATTGCCAGTGCATGCACACCCATGATAATATGCATGCCAGGTTCCTAAGTAGCTATATCGTCTTCCCTGTTGTCAAGGCACCAATGTCTGTGGCTCTTCAGTGCCCAATGTTTGCCATGAGTGTACTGGCAATATACAGAAGGGAGGACAATCAGCGAGCAGGGAAATTGTTTCTGACATGCAGTTTGGATAGCAGAATGCACATTCATAGGGAGCAGACTGAATGTCCCTCTCCACACAGGCTCTGGACATGTCTAATTATCTGGTAAGAGAGAGCTCATGGTATTTATTCTGGATCTGGAAAAGAACATGGAACTTTATGGTGCATTTGCATCATGTAAGCCACAGATACTTTGTGATACAGGCTACAACCAAAGCTACTTAGTCCCTAACTACTATGGCAGTAATAGGGTGGATGGGTAAGGCATGCCAGATAAGGCAAGACAAAAGTGTTGACCCTGGTGGCTCACTCACTTTTGCTTTAAGGCTGGACCTGTGATAAGAGAGCAAAAGCCAATGAGTGAACAAGGTAAAGGGGGAGCAACTAGTAGGGAAGGTAATTATAGCGGTATCAGTTTCCCTCCTGGCTTGTGTTAATCAGGCAGTGAACAAGTTGGGGAACTCTCAGTGTCTCTCCTTCAGTTCATGCAATTGCAATACTCGTGTGCTTTTTACCTATGTCTGCTAAGAACTAAAAACTGAGCAAAAGCAGATCTGTAAAGAGGAACCTGCGTTAGATAGGGCAATTATGCGTATTTTACATTTAATCAGCCACCTCCCACCCTCTAGCTAAGACTGGGATTAGTAGTTTGATTCAAAGGGTATTTATTCAGCCCAACCAGGCCTCCTACCTGTTTCATAGTAATCATAGATTTGCACAGAAGCTGGCTGGATATTAGATATAGGAAGGCTTTGTTCAATGCTGAAAGAGAAACGGATTTCCTTCTGGGTAACCTGGGAGCAGGACAGAAAAAACATGTCACGCTTTGTTTCTTATAATATGCACTTCACGGAATGAGGCAGCACAAACACATTTCCAAACCAGTAAAAGATACACATTACAACTCTTCAACTTTCCAATTCTCCTAGGCTGATAAGATTGTTAATAAGCCAGTTAAATAGCTAAAGAAATCAGTTGCTAGCTACATCTTGTGGTGAAACAACCAAGTCCTGTTGCTTTTTCCTCATCTCCAGATTCCATTCTTTTTGCCCTGTTGAAGGCCTTGACTAGGTCTTGATTATTGTAACCTCTGCATTTCTCCTTCTTCCCCCTGCAGCAGCTCCAAGAAGTCACTGCCAGTCATCTTGCTCTTCCCAGGCTGGTTCTAACCAGGTCAGCACACTCCTTTCATCTCACCATTGGCTTCTTCTCACCCCACTAGATTTAAGATCCTTGGCCTCCCCCCTAATTCTTTCCTCAGTTCCCTGACGAACTATTTTGGTGTGCTTAGGCTGTATCTGCTTCTCTCTCAGATCTGAGGAAGTGCACTCTGTGCCCAAAAGCTGTTCTAACAGCTCTTTTAGCTAATGAAATTGGTCCAGTAGAAGATATTACCTAACAAATCTTGCTTTTCACTGTAAAGCACTTTGAGGCATAAGGCTAAAAAGCACTATATAAAATGCAATGTATTACCATTTCTCCTGTCCCCTTCCTCCTCTTGCTATATTAACACCAATTACATTTTAACCAATGTTAACCCATTCCCTGTGTTCTTTATTACCATATTTTCTTGCATACACCATGTCACCATATAAGATATACACCTTGCTGTTGAAAGGCAGGATGAAAGGAAAAAAAGATCCGTTCTTGAAAACACTTGTAAGTTCCAGTAAGTAACCAAGTAGCTGCAGCCCAGCCTGCTGACTGTATAGCTCCCTGTGAAGCAAGTGTAGTATGACCTTTACCTCCTCCCCGCTCCCTCCCAGAAGGCTTATGCTGCAGGAACTGCTATAACTATTTCCTTGCTTATACTGTGCATCCCAGTTTCCAGAAGCTGATTTTAGAAAGAAAATAAAGTTTGTTGCAGGTGATGCTGGGAGGAGGAGGGGAGGGTGCTCCTCTAATAGATCTGGGATAGGATCATATCCATCCTCAGCGCATCAAATCCCTGTATATAAAACAGTGAATGACACTGAACCTGTAAAGCAACTGGAGATCTCTTGATGAAAAGTGCGACTTAAGCACATTTACTTAAATCCAAGACAGGGGTTTTCTCCCACTCAACACTTGGGGGGGCTCTCATCTTAGATCTGAGTGCAAGTAGGGGGATGTAATGGCTGCAGCTGTGGCTGTAGCTGCAATGCTAAGCCTGGGGTCAGAGTCTCACCTGCTGCCCACCTCTACCACCTGCTCCCTGCAGCCCCGGCTCCTCAAGCTTTTGTTCCCCATTGCTTCTGCTCTCCTCCCACATTTGCTACTACCACTTGCCCTCCTGTTGCAGCTCTAGCCTCAGGCAGAGAGCACAGAGCACAAGCTGCTTCTGCCCCTCCACAACCTACTCAGTGGTGGTGGAAGCTCTGGTCTGAGCTCCAGGGGTGGGGCTGGAGCTGCGGCCACCACAACAGCAGCTGTGTGGCCAGGGGGGGGGGCAGAGGCAGCCTGTGCTCTCTGCTCCTTGCCCCAGGCTGGAGCCGGGTCCTAGCTGGAGCTGTGACAGCAAGGTAAGTGGAGGCGGCAGCAGAACAGGATGGGAGGGAAGTGGCATGGTTGCAAAGAGCAGTGGGAAGGCAGCACAGGGGCAGATGAGAGGGCGGGGGAAGGCGAGGGGGTCAAGTGTCAGAGGGGGCATGGTGCCTGGCAGTGTAGGCATCATGGAGAGGGGCAAGTGTCAGGAGGTGTGGGGTGGTAGCAAGTGCAGGGGAAGCAGGTGACACTGCAGGAGGGGCAAGCATGAGGTGCACAGTCACCAGGTTGGCGAGGAAGCAGGCAGCTGGGGTACAAGTAGTGCAGAGAATAGCTAGCAAGGGGCAGGGGTCATGCCACTCGACTCCTCTGCTACCTGTTCCTCCCACCACCTTCCCCTGTTTGCCCTGCTGCAGTGGAGGGAGGGGATGAATTTAAGATGACCCCCTGATAATTAGATTCTACACATGGAATATCATAACAATTTGATAAATGTTCTATGTCTAGACTCTAATTATTGGGGGTTTGTCTTAAATTCAATGTCATCTTGGATTCTGGTAAATACAGTAGATCTCATTCTAATTATCAGTAGTAGTAGCAGCAGCCAACATATTTAGATTATAATCTCTGGGGCAGGGAGTGAGGTTTATCTATATTTGCAAAATGCTGTGTAAGCGTGTAGTTCTCTGGTAAAGATTAATAATGAATTCACAACTCTCTCTTTCCAGGACTGTAACAGGGGGCCTGTTTGGGGCCAATCTCGCCGTGACCCGCCCACCTGTTTCTGGGCTAACTGCCTGCATCTCACCCGCCACGCCTTGTTGGCATAATTAATAAGTGGATGTTAATAAAGCGGGAGGCTGCCCATTTCCTGCCTTGATTCCAGGGGGCGCTATCTGTGGCTCCATGCCTCCCCTTCACCACAGCCCACGCCTTGCAGATGGCATCACGATGGTCTCACTACCACCGGCCCCCACACTGGGCCCCAGAACCCTACTATTGAACTCCACCTGGATTCCTCCCCTCAGGTGGACTCTTCTGCCATCGCACCGGGCACCATAGCTCCCTGAACTGATCCCCCTTCAGGTGTGATCCCCCCACCAGGACCTTCGGCTAATAGCCCTGGCCCACCTCCAGGCTAGTCGGGACCCCAGGCCCTCAGCTCTTGGGCGTTCCTTGCGGTGGGCCCCCGGCCCTTCCGGCCCTGGCCCCAGCATGGACCAGTCAGGGGGAGTTCAGACAGGCCTGAGTCTATGGCCCTTATCTCACTCTCTGACGCCCTCTAACAAAGGGGTCCACCCTCTGGGTCCTCCAACAAAGGGGTAACCCACCCGGTGGTGGGGGCTAGGGGTTAAGGCACCCCGACCCGCCTTTCACCGGGGTGGTCACTGGCCTGGCATTTCCTGGGGGCTCCCGCACCACTGGGAGCCCCACCAGGCCACCCACTCCTGGCAGGGTACAGTTTTAGGTCGTACCCAGGACCAGGAGCCTCCTGACCATCCCCTACAGCTCCTCCCTTACCTCCAGATTGAGATCTGCAGCCCTCCGGCCGGGCGGTGTCATTGCCTGGCCTCTCACAGCAGAACTGCCCTGTTTATATGGGCAGCCCCAGATCCAAAATGGCGGCCCTCATCAGGCACCTGGCGGCTGCCAGCTCCAGGCCCTTAAGGTGGCCGGCACACACAGTGCCCTGCCACAAGGACACGTCATGGTGACTGTATTCCTATTCACCTGCACTACACTGTACTTATTTCAGTTTCCCCAGATCACAACAGAATAGGGATAACCTAGCGGTCTGCCTAGATTCCTGGGCTTCGACCATGTCACTGAAGCAGCCTGCCTTACCAATTATAGGGTGGCAACAACACCTTTAAGCCTCTCGGTAAGGAATGATGAAGATTGGTGTGTTGCTGATCAGCTCACAGCGAGTTCGTTCTTTTATTTGGGAGTCTGCTTTATTTCCAAATTTAACAAACACCGGAGATGAACGGCATGGCACATCTTTCTCCAAGCTTACCTTCTCCAAGTAGCAGAGGACGTGGTCGTTCTTGGTCTCCACATGCATCACCACACGACTGTTCTGAAGCTTTAAACAAGGAAAATCATACTGATTTTAAACAGAAGAGAAATTCCCAAACCTATACTAAATGGTTCCTTGTAGTAGGCACATTCTTATAGGGCCACAGTGACATCTCATGGCTAAGACAAGTAATACAAAAGGTTGAGAAATGTGATGGTCTAGATCCAATGAAACACAGAACAGTGCAAAATTCACAATTTTCTGCATTTCATTCTGAACTTAAAATAAGGTCCACACTGGCAGAAAATACTAACTAAATTACCAGTTTTTCCTCAGTTCAGCCTGACCTAGTCTCCTGTGGAATGTATTCTTTTTTTTCAAAAATAGGTAACTGTTTGGGGGCAAATAGCTGTACAATCAAAACATGTACAAATACAAGTTTTCAGTGTAAAAGTATACCCCTTTTCTAACTGAAATGATAAGAAAAATGGGTAGGATGCAGAATAGTTTAAAAAGTTTCTGTGCAACAGTCTGATTTAAAAAGGTAGAGATTTCACAGGGCTCCAGACCAGTGATCCTCAAGCAGGGAGGTATGGCACTCTGGGGTGCTGTAATATCCCTTTAAGGGTGCCACTGTGTGCCATGCAATGTTGGCATTGTTAAGTGGTGCAAATATCACGTTTCACTGAAACTGTTTTGCATACATAAGGGCATTGTCTACTGAAACAATATCCAGGCAGAGATGCAGGAAAATAGACATGAGACATGGTGCCTAAGATTGGAGCCATAATTGTCCATGCCTTACTTCATCCAATGAACAGCTACCAACAGATAATGCAGTGGATGGTCATATGGCCAGCTGCTTAAAACTGAATTCACCACCTGGTTCAGCTCCTCAGCTTGCTAACAGGACCCCTTTTCTTCTCCAGCCCAAGCTATAGTATCCCGTAACCCAGTGTTTCTCAACCTGTGGGTTGTGACCCAAAAGTGGGTCACAAGAATATATGAAAGGATCAGAAACAAACTTTAAAAATGGATTTTCCTTTAAAGGAGAAAAATGTGGGAAACTGTGGCTTTTCCCTTGCAGGCTAGCAGAGTTCCTGCCTGTGAAGGGCTGCTTTGGGGTCCCCATGCCCCACATACACCCCTCCTGCCCCACACACTGGGGAGCTGGGGCCTGGGGGCAGTCGGTCGGGAGTGAGGGACACTGGGTCAGGATGGTTATTGATGTTTACAAATGGGTCCTGGTACAAAAAAGGTTGAGCGCCACTGCCATAACCAATTTTGCTCCTATTCACCCCATGCTCCCATCATTTACCTCCTGCAGGGATGATTTAACAGGTACAAAGCCCGAGAGCATCTTCACATCAATAATGGCCATGTTGGACTCACTCCGCTTCCCAGCATAACTGAAATGAGAGATACCCCATTAGTTTGGCTCATGAGGTAGAAACACAATGACCCTTTCAACATGTGAAATCTCCCCATTCAGCTATATTGGAGGATGGTCAGATCAGCAACAGTCCCACTTGTCTTACTGCAACTACAAACCAGTAACGCACTAACTGGTTTTTCTTAACTCCCTTTCCTGACACTTTACCCCAGCAGCTGGGATGATGAGGGAGGTTACCTGGTCGAGATGACAAGGTCAAACTTCGGTGGGAAGTTGCTTGTGCAGGAAGCATTTGTCGGCTGTGCAGAGAGAGAAAACCCAGAGTCCTCCCCAGACAGGTGGATGTTGTACCTTAGTGTTGTCTAGAAGAGATAAAATGTGTCAGGCAGCAAAAGAAGGGAGTTCTGCTGAGCTATCAGCTGAAGGTGCTGAGGATCAGGGTGCTGGGCACTAGTTTACCTGCATGTAGACACAGCCGTTGCCATTCACTTCCACCCTGTACTCCCCTGGGACACTGGGCAGGGAAGTCTGCTGCAGCAGGAAGCGGTTTTTATTGTTCACCTGGAAGACCTTGTTTGAAAGATTCTTGGACTTGATCTCAACTGTGTTTTGACCATCCTTGGAGAAGGTGAGATGCGCATACTTGGCTAGAGCTTGGATAGCAACAACAGTGTCCTGAAAAGTACAACATGATCAGAAACAGACTCAGCTGGGATATGATGCATGAGATTAACACAGCTCATATACACTCCAAGGACACTATTATCTCCCCCAGTTAAGACAGAAAGAAAAGGGGGGCTTTATGGCTTGAATTATCTCAGGACACCTACTACTATTGTCTGCCACTATTGTGTGAATGTGGGCCAAATATTATTTAATCAGATTTAAAGAACGCAAAAAAGACTTCTATGCATAAGAGTCTGACATGTCTTGACAATTAAAGACAAGTACAAGAGCACCCATATATACCCAGCAGCATTAAAAGCAAATATTCAAAGAGGTAATAGTAACTCGGTTCAGCCAACTGATGACTCAGTGTATTAAAGAGCTACCCAACCCTGTCATCTCTAAAAACATACCCTTTAACCTCTCCAGTACCCTGTCAAGTATATTATTTTAGGTCACCAGATTTAGGCTATTTTTGACACAAGGAGGAAGTGAGTTCCAGGGTCTTACTCTTCTCATCAGAAATACCCAGCAGAAATACCCATAATATATAGGAGAGGGATCCAGCTGGAAGACTCTTTTCAGGGTCTGTTCCTTCTAACATGAGGGAAAAGTCACCTGGGAGGAGGAGAAGCCCCCATATGGATTCTGTTGTTTGACAACCCACTGCACAATCTGAGACATGTATGACAAGTCCTTTGGAGTCACATTGGATTGGTTGAGCAGTGCCAGCAGCACATAGCTGGTCAGTTCAACCTCGGCAGAAGAGGCACGCAAGTAGAAGGGGAAGTTGCCTGTTGGTGGCTTCTTTTCCAGCTCCCAATAAACTGAGCCATCTGGGAACAGAATAGGGATGGTGAGGAGCCTAAAGAATGAACTAGTGATTACCTTACTATTTTGTCATGTGGGGTAGTACAGTCCACTGGCTACCACTCGTCTTTTGCCTGGGACTAGCCAGTTTGGGAACTTCTGGGCTCATTTCTGAATGAGAAGGGATCAGGATTTTCCTTCAGCAAGACAGGGTGTGTCTACACGAGACATTTACTGAGGAATTGCCTGTTTAGCTCCACAGTAAAAGTCTTGGCATCTACACGTACAGCCCTATTAGGCCTCAGGAAACTAATAAACTACACAGCAGGATAGTACTTATAAATACAAGTACTATTCTGCTGCAGAGTTTTTTACTCTGCAGTAATGCATGTGTAGATGTTGATGTGGCTGGGTGAGGCACAAGAGTGTTACAGTGCGGGGACCCTTGTGCCCCAGCCAGACTCTCTGCAGCATGTTAAGCTGAGGCAAAGCAGCCTCAGGCTGACAGGCTGGCCCCCTGTATTCCATGCCAGCAGGGCTGCTCTAACCTTGTTCAATGTGCTACGGTCCCGGGTGCACATGTAAACACAGTGCCCGGGAGCAATAAACTCTGGTGCGACAAGCATTAATATGTGCTCCCAAAGCTATAGATGGGGGAAATGCAAACAGAAGTCAATCAAAAGAAAGGAAATTGAGGCTGTGAGAACACTAGGCTTTGGTTTTCCCTTTGGCTTAGGGCACAAAGTCGAAAGAAGTTCAAAGATTCAATGATTGGTTTTAGAGAAAGCCTAGCCAAGGTTAATATGGAATGGGAAGATTGTAGTGGCCAGATATAGTTTCATAGTTTCATAGTTTTAGGGTCGGAAGGGACCTAATAGATCTTCTAGCCCGACCCCCTGCCAGGGCGGGAGAACAACAAAAGAACCCTAAAAACAAAAAACGGGACTCAAATGAGTCCAGCCAGGTAGGTATCCAGCCTCTTCTTAAAGACCCCCAGGGTAGGGGCCAGCACCACCTCCCTTGGAAGTTGGTTCCAGCTCCTAGCCGCCCTAACTGTGAAGTAGTTTTTTCGGATGTCCAATCTGTACCTCCTCTCCATCAACTTGTGCCCATTACTCCTTGTTATGCCAGCGGGGACTAGGGGAAACAGCGTCTCCCCCAAACCCTTCTGGTTCCCCCTAGTGAGTTTATAGACGGTCACCAGGTCCCCCCTCAGCCTTCTCTTGTGGAGGCTGAATAGGTTCAGGTCCCGCAGTCTCTCACTGTAGGGTCTGCCCTGTTGTCCCCGGATCATGCGGGTGGCCCTCCTCTGGACCCTCTCCATGTTGTCCACATCCCTCCTGAAATGGGGCGCACAGAACTGGACACAATACTCCAGCTGCGGCCTGACCAGCGTCGCATAGAGGGGGAGGATCACCTCCCTGGCTCTACTCAAGATGCACCTGTGGATGCACGACAAGGTCCGGTTAGCCCTGCCAACCATGACCTCGCATTGTCGGCCCATGTTCATCTTGGAGTCAATAATGACACCAAGATCCCTTTCCGCCTCCGTGCTCTCAAGTAGGGAGTTCCCCATCGTATAAGTGTGCTGCTGGTTCCTACTACCCAAGTGCAGCACCCTGCACTTGTCCGTATTGAAACACATCCTGTTCCTGTTTGACCACCCCTGTAACCTATCCAGATCCTTCTGCAATCTCTCTCTCCCTGCTAGCGTGCTCACCCCCCCAAGAGTATTTTTTTGATGCCACAGACTATTCACCCAAACTACTTTAAATGCCTGCCATGGAAGACTTCCAAATGACCCTTACCACGTTTGGTAGCTGATTTGTCCAACTTCTCCAAGAAGAATCTGTGTTTTGCTTTATTGCTTGCTAAGCCATAAGTGTAGGCTAGGAGGGCCTGGCCATACAAATTGGTGACTCCATTGCTATCAACAGCCTCCAGACACTTCAGGCCATTCTGAACCACCGTGTGCTGGAAATGAAAACACAGTTTAGGGTCTGTGGTGTACAATATAGCATGTTTGCTTTCCCTATAACGGTGGGGGGGAAGAGACAACCTTGTTGGAGTGTGCCACAAATTAATCCCATACCCTCCTCAAGTGCCATTCCATTCCCTCTTCCCTGTCTGATCTGCTGCTTTGCTTTTTGCTCTCAGCCCTGTGCTCCCTGCCTGATTTGTTGCTTTGTTTTCTGCTTTCTGCCCCATCTGCTGCTGTGCTGCCCGTCTCATCCCTGATCTGCCATGTGCCACACAAAGAGGCTGCCTGTGGCACTTGAGGCACTCATGCCACAGATTGGCCACACCTACCCTAAAAGATTTTGGCTATTCTTTGAACTGGCACTACTGGAATCTCACGCTGACAGCATGGCTGGTTCATTTCCAAAGGCACTGAATGAAAAGTGCTGTATAAAAGAGGCATTGCTATTATTGCCATTGCTATCTGACGTAAGCAAAGAGAAATAATCACTCTCTTCAGCCTAGAAGAAGAGTGATTATTCAGCTTTGGGTGAATGCACCTCTATTCTGGCTTATACATCACCAAGAAAAGTTACCATGTTGTCTCCTCACCATGTCAGTTACATCTGGGCCACCCAACTTGGAATTCTGATGTGCAAATAATGGTGTTGCACCTGTATAATTGAGGCAGAATTTGATCCTATGGAATGTTTTTTTAATATCTGTCTTGGATACTTTTTTGGTACTGAGACCCATCCTACCTGAGCACCTGGTCCTCTATAACAGTGCTGTCCAACTTGCAGCTCACAGGCCTTACATTGCTTGTGAAAGATTAAGTGGTGAACTCCAAACACTTGCCTAGTCACTACTCCTGCCACCACCCCAGCTGCTGTTCCCCCTGGGATCTCAGCTCCCCTCTCCCCATCTTCCTGCTCTAGCTTTAATTTCCTTCCACTGCTCTGGGGGCAGGGTAAGGTGCTATAGCCCTTTGTGACCCGTGGATCACAGGCAGCCTACAGCTCAGAGCAGCTCAGGGTCCCTGCATGGTAGTGGGGGTTCCCCATGTAGTTTGACAAGGCAGGGTGCAGAGGGGGAGTGGAGGGAGCCTGCACAGCACAGCTAACTGGGAAGAGGAGGCACTGAAGGAACAGAAGGGGGCCAGCACGGTATGTGGCATCAGGAACCTGCTGCTCACATAGGTGCAGTGCATGGCCCCTGACCACTCGGAAACTAGCAATAGCAGAGGGGAATTGCATTCAGGTCCCCCCATTCCAGGTACCACCCTGCATCCTTCCTTTCTGTTGCTAACAAGCATGTGGGAAAATGAAAACACAATTCAACTCCAAGGTCCCAGAGTGAATTTTCCAGGCTAAAGGCTAGGAAATCTACTGCATGCTGAACAAATTGAATCTGGATTGAATTTGATCAAAAACATTATTTTCTAAAGCAACGGATTTCTTATTCGTAGTAAGGAGTTCTAGTGATAAATCAGGCTATACCTACAGTTAAACTGAAGGCAAGACACATGACTAATCCCCATCATATGTCAGGTGCCTATTGCACTACTGAGCCCATCTACATGCAACAACTCTGGTACAGAACTTTTGGTTTGTCCTTATAGAAACACAATGATTCAGAGCCAGCATTTAAGACATAGCTGAAGCAAAGGAACGCTGCACAGCTGATCACTTTTCTGCTGCTTGTGACCTTAGACTGGCCAGTCTAAGAAGGCAGGAAAGTGTTTACTTCATACCGAGGTGGAGTGTCCAGCTGCAAGAAAAGCTGCAATGACATAGGCTGTGAGTGAAAGTCCACTGTCTCCACCCTGAGCAGGAAAGAAAGGAAAAATAGGTCAATAGGCTTGTTTCAGTTAAGCTTTCAGGTATCATGTACCTGCATCTTGGCACCTGGAAGGCCAGTACTCAAAAGGTAAGTATTTCCATTCAAGGGAACTTACATGCTGTGTGTGCATACATAAACTGAATATGTTAAATTTGACTTTACTTACTGTAATATGAGCACAAATGACTGGTGGGTTTACTGGGAGTTTATACTTGTAAAACACAGGTGAATATGGCCTGTGGTTCCCAGTTAAATGCATATATATCACATATATGCATATTTATATTATATTATAAAACTTCCATATCTATATATATATATATATATATATATAGCTCTGGGGAATAAAACTAAGGACTTTCATCTAAAAAATCCATGCTGCTTCTATGACACTACCTGCTGGAAGTTGTAAGGGTCATACCTTGCCTGTGGGAGGGCCATTAGAAAACAATGCTAGAGACGCAGGGCAGGTTTGAACATCTGGGCAGCAGGACAGTGTCAGACTGTTTCACAGTTCTATCCTAATGATGGGTGGGACTGGAATTTAGGAATAAGCTGAGATCAGTCACCTTCAAAGCATTGTTGAAATGGTTCCCATCCTTTGGGAAGCAACCATCTGGGTTCTGTTTACTTGCCAGCCAGGTCAGGGTCCTCTGCTGCACATTGCTGTCAATGTAGATGTAGCGCGTGGCTTCAGCGAAGGACTTGTACACAAAGGCTGTCAGCCTACAGGGGAACCACATAGACTGAAGTGAGGAAGAGTTGCAGAAGAGACTGTCTTGTGGTCACCTGGCAGCTTTCTTTCCCCCTTCCACTTTGTGACCGGGGGTGGGGCGGGGAGAGGAGGCCCGTCACAACTCTGATCTGATCTCATATAAATCTCTGCACCACGGTTTACCTTGAGATGCTCCATGGGTGAGCAGTGCTAGCTGACGAACCCTGCTCCCCAAACACATCAGTAAGACCAGGGCAACTCTAATTATAGCCACAATGTATCAAGTGCCTTCATACAGTTTGCCTGTCCCCTTGAGCCATCTGTCCACATAACCTGGGGCCGAAATGGAATGAGTGCACTAGGAATGAAAAGCTACATCTCCCATTCCCCAATCCTGATGGACTATCCATCCCTCCTCCTCTAACCTCTGTCCAGTGCTCAGATTGTAACCAGTACCCCAGTGGTAAAAAGCTTCAGCCCCACTGATCTGGCCAGTCTTCCTGCTTACACCTCTCTCCTTGACTACAGAATCAGATTCTGGAGGTACTCCCCTATCAAAAACAACTTCTCTCAGCACAAGGGACCCCAAAGAGATTCCCAGCTCTCACCATACATTCCCTTGCTCATCTCTGTCCCCAAAGGCACTGTATGATCCATCTTCATGTTGGTAGGACAACTGCTTCTGATATCCTGAAAACACATCAAAGAAGACATATTTTCCAACAATAATGGGCCTGTTTCTCTGTTTCCAATTGAAGCTGTACCCTGTTGCATTTGAGAACAAAAACAATGTTGGTGACTGGTTTCATTCTAATTGTTTGTGTGCTCCTCTAGCTCATTAGTAACTATTGCATAGTACCGGTATTATGATGGTATTTCAGTGCAAGAAAGCAAGCTGAGGTGGAGGAATCAAAAATCTTCTTACCGCTAGCTAAGTATGTAACGCCCTTGACTCTGATCTCGTTAGTCAGCTGCCCTGTCTTGTTCAGATAGTCCAGGATGTAGATATTGGGTGTGAAACGAGCCATATTCTGCTCTGCGCAGCCATAGGGCATGTGGAGGAGATTCTCCATGTTCCGTAAGGTAGAGCCCAAGAGATCCCCTGAGGAACAGGAGACAGAGTCAGTGCAGTTCAGATATGCAATTTAAAATACAGCACTCTTTGGTACCAGTGAAATGGCAACACCAAGGGCAGGACAGGGAAGAATCAGGTCCTTTATTTTTTATATAAATATTAAACTTACCAATGACAGAAAAATATGCTCTGGCTGATCCCTCCACTACGTTTGCTGGCAGCTTCAGGGATATTACTCCAGAGTTTGCTTGGCCTGTTGATAAAATATAATGCTAATAGAGAAAAAACAATCCCTTTCCCTTTCACAATATCTTTTCCCAACAGACAATACACTCTAAGCATCATATCATCCAAGTGAACTGGGCCGCTATTCCTTCCTTCAGTCTACATGAATAAACTTGTTATGAAGAGAGGTGAAGTCACTTGCCCAGGGAGCCAGTGACAGAACTGAGAAATCTATTTCCTCGCCTGTGTGAAGAATACTTTTGACCTGTCCATGTGGAGAATAGTATCTATGACACACAGCTGAGCTGTTTCCATTCTGTGTGCCCACATCCAATAGCCATTACCTAAACACTGCAGAACTGCACTGGCAGCTGAGAGCAATGACACTGAAATGGAGTGAGCTACTTCTATTGCCCAAGAAAGAGAGGTACGTGAAAAACAAACTCATAGCCTTACGGCTGAAATAGGTAATGCTGCTGAAACCTTTGATTTCAAAGAATGAAGGTATTAGTATGGAGGCAGGGAGGGAGGGAGGCTGACTTGGAAATGTTTGAATCTAAAAGCCACTCTCCAGTCAGTCTCTGATGCATTTATAACCTTGGCTGCATAGCAGGAGGGAATTTGCAAAGATGCCCTTACCTTTTGTACACATGAGGTCACTCTGGGTCACCTCCTTTTTGATGCCTTCAGGCTGGTTAGTGTGGAAAAATGGAGAGACAGGAAGAGGAGAGAGACAGAACACAAAAATGAAACCAGGGACAAAAATGATATCATAAAACATGTTTGTGCCAAGTGGGGCACCATAGGGTTATGCATCTGTTACACATCCAGCCTGCCACTTCTGAGTTCACAAAGTGACTTCCCTGCCATTTCACGAGGTCACTCCCTGTCTTACAGACTGCACCTTTTGCTCTGTGTAGATTAGTGATGCTCATAAACCTATCTGGCCCCTTAGGCTGGATGAGTGATGTGGGACCGTTCCATGGGTCGGATCTTTATTGTGGGATTGGTTCACAGGGTGTGATGCCCTGCATCAGCTAAGCCCACACACTTAATGTGGCCATGGAGCAACTCTGTGCATCAGCCCAACCCCGGCCAAATGACATGGCTCAGTGTGCCAGATTCAGCCCCTGGGTCCTTACACCACTGGTACTGCTTTGCGTGAAGGGGACAGAAGGTGCTCCCATCTGGAGAGACCTACACCCAGTTCGACTTAGTGGGGAGGAAGGAGGTAGTTTCCAGAAGAAATAGAAATGACTTCTCTCTATCTTGTCCTGTGACATAGCTGCCTATACAACAAAGGCCAAATCATGCTTTCATCCCGGCAGCATCATGGTAGAAACAGACCAAAGGCACAAAAAAATACTTGTCAGAGCTCTCCCCAACACTAGGGTTCATCTCTTTCCCTCTGCACCCAGAAGGTAAAAGTAAATTCTGACCCCACAAAGGAAGGGTTCCTAAGATGCCTGCCAGATGTCACAGATGACTGTCAATTCAACCTCTGCTACATATGGAAAAACCCATCTGAGGCCACTGCACAGACATCTGAATGTCTGTGGCCACAGCGCCGTAGAGTAGAAGACAGAACTAATGACAGCCATCAGTTAAAAGGATGGCTAATCATCATCCACAGTTAAAAGGAGCTGCCTCTTCAGTTAAAGTGGGATGGCTTGTGCTGTGGGTGCTAAAGGCCCATTGTCCCATCTGTCCTGATGGAATACAGTGGCTTCATTATAGCTGCATGGGGTTAAGGCTTAACTGAAAGCAGAATCTGATCAAAGTTAGTCTCATCATATAAGGGACAGCAGAATTCAACTATGGGGCGCGAGGTTACAGTGTGTAGAAACTTGTTTGGAGAAAGTGGACTGAGCTCTGTGTTTAGCAGGCACTTTCACTTACTCCTCCACAGTTAACACATCTCATCGTTCTCTCAGGAAAATTGGTTGGTAGGATTCTTGGGGTCACTCAGAAATAGATCATCCATGCCCCACCAACTAACTTTTCTTATACCCTAGACCAGGACAAGGGGTGAAATCTCTATAGCTTGTTTCAGACTGAGAGTTAGTGTTAGGATGTTTTAGAGAGAATGAGCCAAATAAAACCAAGAGAGAAGAAAGTACCAGGGGGAGTTGGAATGTCCTACCATACCTCGACTAACAGCTTTTGGATGATCGTGTCCTTCCATACTATCTCCTTTGCTGAAGTACCATTCCCAACGGTTTTGTCACTTGATTGCGTCTCAGCAGTAATTGTGAAGTTCACTTCACCTGAAAGAGCCAGACCACAAGCCCATGAAATAAAATATATCCCAAATATCTACAACAGCCACCGGTTTCGCTTCATGCTTCTAGGGTGACCTGAGAGTCCTCTGGGAAATTTGCTTCCTTTCAAAGCAGGTTAACCTGAATGGATCCTATAAGATCTGTCTTTCTTTTATTTTTTAAAATATGTCTCGTCTCAGACAGAATATCCTTGTTTGAAAATAACTAGAAGTATGTCTTCATTTGTTGAAATTGTTCACTTAATCATCTGCAGGTATCTGCACAGTGGTACCCTCAAATAGTACTTCTTGTGCAGGAGAAAATTATCCTCAAAAGAATTAAGTTACTGTGCAGAAGGAGCAGTTTTTCCATAATTAACCTGCAGCAAAAGCCATCTTCTGTTATTCCATGTAGTTTTCACCCTCCAATAATTCTCCAAATAGTTTCAAATTTTCATGGATTACTCTCAAGAATTCATAGAATGGAAGATTTTATTATTTTTAAGGGAACATTTAACATAAATTGATTAAACTGCTGAATTTCTTTTCTTCAAAAAATCATAATTTTAGGAAATTTGGATGAAAAAAGTTAATTTTGAGCAGGCCCTTTGAAAATTAAGGAAAAAATAAATGTACTTTTCTTGTTACTTCCAATTTTCTGTCCTGACAAATCACCAAATTATCTCTGCTGCTTCTTAAAAAAGACAGGGCAGAGTTGTACTTTATAGACTAATGAAGAGATAGATAAGCTTTCATGAGCAGCAGCTTACTTTGCCAGATGCTATGGCTTTTCAGAGCATCTGATCAAGAGAGATGCTGCTTATGAAAGCTTATGCATCTCTGCATAAAGAGCAACTCTGCTCTGCCTTCTACCTGACTTCAGACCAACATGGCTAACTACCTCTCTCTGCCTTTTTAAAATATTGAAAATTTAGGTCTGAATCCCCAGCTGTTTTAAACAAATACAAATGCACTGAAATCAACGAAGCTATCTCAGTTTATACCAGTTGAGAACTGGGCTCAGGGCAAACAGCATACTTCAGTATTTTTCATCGTGATTTTTAATACATAGCATTATCACTATCCAGATACTGGTGATTGAAGCGTGAAATGGGAAGGGTTTTAGGAGGATGAACAGAATATTGTAGAGTGAGAAAAGCTCCAAGGCTGGGCAGATTTGGCATCTGGGCACAGAAAGATCTCACGGGAAAAAAAGTCTGAAAATGTTTTACATCAAATGGGTGAGCTGAATGATTCATTTCAAGACAGACAGAAATTAACTCCCAGAAGCAGCAAACAGACAGAACACTAGGGTCTACTTAATAGCCACAAACAACAGAGTTCCCCAAGGCTGACTCTGTAAAGTCTGTCAATGCTTAATTGTGTGACAGAATTGCAGAGTAATAACCATTAAAAAGAAAATAGTGATATGCCATGAAAAAGGGCCAGCCAGAGAAGCTTACCTAGTTTGTGTGGGCTCACAGCCCAGATGTAGGTTTTCCTCTCATTTGCACACAACTTCACAACATTGTTCTCTGGGGTGAGGACCTCTGCCTTGTAATCATCTGACTTGGCTAATACAGCACTGATCTGAGAGAAAGAGACAAAAATAAAATCATGAGGAGGCTGTTCCTAAGAGGTTGCTGATAAGCTGATAAGAAGCTGTTGTTTTATTCTCTCTGATTCTGGTGGATGTATGCTGATGATACCATAAGGCCAGCAGCAGATCCAGGAGTAGGGTGAAGCCACGTTGCCCTTTGACTCTGCCGCACATATACAGCAAGCTCTGAGCTCACTGCTTTTTCAGCACATCCTGCCTGAGCACCGCATGCATAGTGACCTCTATGAGTTCCCCAGCTGATCGGTGCAAGCTCCAGCTGGAATCACTCTGGAATCAGAGTGAAGAAAACAAGGAAGGAAGGACATTACGTACCAGGCTGCATCTGTCCATGTAGTTGAAGACATTGGCTATTAAATTAAACTTTTCTCCTCGGACAATGGAGTAGGGCAGAGTGGGATCAACAAAGAAGGGCTGGAAAGCTGTCAGAGAAACAGTTGGGGATATGCCAAACCCAACATCATCCTGCATGCAGAAGGCGCTGGCTTTCCATTCTGTGATGGTGTCAGGGATGACGAGAGAGATGTCAGCCTTTCCAGCAGAGCTGAGGGATAAGAGAGCGAGAGATGAGAGGGAGGAGAATAGACTGTGACTGTTCAGAGAACATTATCTAGCATGTCTACAGAAGAGACTCCCAAGCTGGCACTATAGTCTCCTTTCCAACTATGTACATATATTCAAATAATCTGGGAGAATTCTCCCAGGTTTGTTCTTTGAGTAGAGAAATTTACCCAGAGGCGCGTATACAAGCATTTGAGTGCTGAGGCCCCAAATTGTGGAGAGCTTGCAGTACTGACACTGTGGCTGGAGGTGGGCTAGAGCAGTGGGTCTCAACCTTTTTTGAACTAGGACCCATTTCTAAGCATCAATGGCTGGTCCCAACCCAGTGCCCCTCACTCTTGACCCACTGCCCCACATCCCCAGGTCCCACCACCCCAGTGCATGAGGGAGGAGGTGGATGGGTGGGTTGTGGGGGTCCCAAGTCACCCCTTGCAGGCTGGAACTCTGCTACCCTGCAAAGGAAGACCTATGGTTTCCCACATTTTCTCATTTAAAGGAGAATCCATTTTAAAAGTTTGCTCACAACCCTTCCATAGATTCTTGTGACCCACTTTTGGGTCGTCACCCACAGGTTGAGAAACGCTGGGCTGGGGCAGGGGTGGTTTGCACACATTCCCGCATACTCTGAAGACTTTCCTGGTCTGCCAGGTGACAGATTGCAGAAATGCACACAGCAATCCTGATTAGTTATCCCAGACTGCCCATGGGCAGCATGTGTTTCCCTATAGCACAATGTGGGGATTGCAAAAGGAGAGTGGCCTGGAACAGAGACTGTCCAGGAAAAACTGAATGTCTGTACAAGGCCTTAGTTTCCCTGGGCTAGCCCTCCCTATTAAGAAAATGTTACTGAGCTGCAAGTAAAGACTAAGTTGCATTTACTTGCATAGTTTTATCCTGGTTCCCAGAGTGTGAAAGAATGTTGCAAGGATGTTGGTGCCTGGGATTTTTTTTTTAAATTAGAAGACATTCTGAGTTTGTTTAAAAGGAGCTCTTAAGAATGCTGTTTGTGGAAGAAATAAAAACAAAAAAACAAACCTGCTATTCAGATACCATCCATTCATGTTAACATTCCAAAATCATGCAGCTTCAGAGCTAAGATTGGAATCTCTTTGAGGGCTCCCTGTTTTTATGGTTAGATGCTATTTACTTTCTGGCTATTGAAAATTAAAAGGAGGCTTCTGGCTTTTTTTCTTTCTTCTTCTTCTTTTCTTTTTTTTTTTGGTTTTCTAATCAGAAACTTTTGCTACATTTTTTGTTCTTGTATTTTGCATCCTGTATTTAAGCAGGAAGGGGCTCACACTGTTCTTTAAAACAGGGGCCATGCAACACTTTAATGGACATAAAATACCACCTATTAGGGTCTGGAGCTGGTTAAAGCATGGGATCTTACCTACATTTGAGCAGTGAGGAGGAATACAAGGGTAAAAAGACAGAGGTGCATGAAAGTGCTACATGTTCTACAGCTTTTCTTATAACCTTCACTTTAGTCCTGGGCGGACAATAATGAAGACCTCAGATTGTAGAGAAGAAAAGGAAAGAATGGCAAGAGTACTCACTTAGTGGGAACTAGCTTCCAAATCCAGGTCTCAGGGAAAAATTTCCGAATGGTGTTTACTATTCTCTTTGAATCACCGAAAGCACCACCAAAAATCCCTGCGTTTTCTAGGAAGGAAGAAGAGAGATGAACATAGGAAAAGTGTAATGTTGGGCAGGGTAGTCAGAAGTGATCTGTTATGCTGTGACTAGATACTCTGTCAACTGAGACAGAGTATTCTTGCAGTAATTTTGGCAGAAAAAAATCCTATTTGAATATTTCTGCATCACGAAATTTCTTTTTTTTTTTAATTTCCCCCCTACAGAAATATTGTAAAAAGCAAGAAGCTGTGGGGGGAAATGACTCTCTCACAATTTCTGATTGTACCTCCTTTGTACCATTTTTCAGTTAGAAAATCATACGGACTACGAGTTTCCCCCCTACTTTCCTATACTTTCTGTTTTCCACCATTATTTTACCATTGGAAAGTTCACAGGACAATTAGCCAGAGCCACTGGTTAGCTGTAATAATTAGTGCTCTATCCCAGGCCCTCTTTTTACAGCAAAAAGTAGAATAAGGCTGATGAGATGAGTCTCAGGAATGGTTTCCTTACAAAGACCCCAAGCAGCCTATTCAAGGAGCTGTTCCCTATTTAAAGATGGTGCTATAATAGAGAGTTATCTCTAAATATCCATTATATAAGAAAACTACTGTACCTCAACCAGTTAAAGCAGTAGCTGGCAACTTTTTACAAGCCATGGGCTGGGTGCCAGGTGCCTTTAGTAGCATGTCAGCATCAGGGGCTTTCCCTGTTCCCACACCAGGGCCAGGCAGCTGGGAGCTGCATCTGTGCCATTGCTGCTTCTCTGAGCTTCATGCTTCCTGGCTGCTGCATGGGTGCAGCTTCCAGCTAGTGGGGAGCTGTGCCAAAGCCATGTAGCTGCAAACTGTGTCTATGCTGCTGCTGCTTTTCCCTGATTTCCTCCAACCCTCTTACCTCCCTGTTGCAGCTAGGACACAGCTCCCCACTGGCTGGGAGCTGATCCTGTGGCACAGCTGGAGGTGGAGGGGGTGGGGAAAAGTGGCAGTGATGTAGGCACAGATGAAAGCTGCCTCACCCCAGCACAGCTCCTCACTGCCCAGCCCTGGGGCAGGTATGGGTGCAAGCACAGGCAAAACCCTCCAGTTTTCTGGCCTGGATCCAGTGGCTCCATGAGACATATTTTGCCCATGCCATTTTCTGCCAACGCATAAGCTGGAGCAAAGGGCTGGGAGCGCCAGCACTGAACAATTCATTTGCCTGGTGTGTGCGTCAGCTTTTCCATGTGTTATGTGAGGATGATGATAATTTTTCATCTCCATGGCATAGGGAGAAGGATAATTATAATACCTGTTCTCTTTGCAAAAGGCTTTGAGATCTATAGATATTAAATGCTAAGTATTATAGTATCTTAGGGCTATTAATGGCCCCATTATATTTTTTAACTGATTTGCCTTATTTAGATTTTTCAGCCACTGTTGAGCTGGTAAAAGTCTCTAGAATGATCAACTCTGAAGAATAAAATTGTTTTCTTCCTCTGAAAGAGGCAAAGCCGCAGCCTTCCTTCCCTTTCCCATTTTCCTCCTACACCCAACCAGCAGGGGGTCATTCTCTATTTCTGCAGGGATTATCTGCCACAGACCATGTAAGGCAAGTCACGGTGTGGGGATCTGTCACAGTGAAATCAGACATGCTTACTGGCAAATTTATTTTACCCAAGAACAATTCTGAGGAGCAGGCTGATTGGAAGTGATCAACTGCAAGTGGAAGAGAAAACCTCTAATGTCTTGTCCCAGGCCATCTAGCCCACTTCTTTATTTTTTATGCAGTACCTGCATCCTTATGAAATACATCTTTTTCAGGGCATGCTTTTTCTGTTTTGCACACAACTGGCTTCCTTGTCATAGAGTTGGTAAAAATCTTGAGACCCAGATCCTTAAAATAAAATAATATATTGATTAATTGTGTTGTTTACTGAATTTACTAATTAATCATCAAAGCACATCACCTATCCTACATCTTATTTATTAATAAATGGCAAGGCAAGGCAAGCACCCTTCTTTTCTTTCCCTGCCTCACTCTCCATTTTCTGTGCTTTTAGCATAGTTAAATGCAAGACTTGGTTTCACTGTGGCTCATGTATCACTAGGCCGTTTATCAATGACATCTGCTGGTCATTCAACAGCAGCAGTGGTAGTACTCAGGTCTGCCCATCACTGCTGGGTAAAGGAGTCATGGCAACATGAGGCCAATAGAAGTGGTTTATTGACTCCTTATAAGCCAGGTGTAAATGAAACCTTAATACAGTGGTTCTCAACCCTCAGAGCCTCAAGGACCCTCTTCATAGCTTGTCTGAATTTATGGTATCTCAGTTAAAAATCACTGAGCAAGATCTAAATTCAGAAAAGATATGGGTGAGGAGGCCTCAAGGCTAAAAAAGAATAATTGATCTGGCTGGTGCCACTCAAGGGCAACAGGGGCAGGACTTCACTCCACTATGCCCTGCTCTTTCCACTGTCTGCACCTTTCCCACCCCTTGTCCATACCTCAGAGAGCAAGAGCAGCCCCTGCCACTAAGATTGCACCTGAAGGGTTTTACATGACAGCAACTGCCCTCATGGCCCTTACCACCGGCCCCAGGAGTGTGAGACAACTGGAAGGTATGAGTTGGGTTGCAAATCGAAGGTCTGTCTGTTGGTCTGCGCACTTGCCCACTTGCAGCAGACAGTGCTGCTGAGAATATGGAGGGGGCTGCCACCAGGGCCGCTTGGAAGTAGAAAAGACATGGAAAGGCAGTGGCAATTCCCAGAGAAACTTTCACAGGCACTGCAGTCACAGAGTGCCAAATAGGGAAGGAGAATATTTATCTCCTCATGCAGGGACTGGGTGGCATGGCACCATTAATAAAATCTTGGCACCCTGGCTGGGAATCGTTGCCTATACACTGGGAGCAAGTTCCTGTAACTTCCTCCATGCTCTTCCCTCTACTGGGCTAATATACTAGGAGTGAAATCCTGCCCCCATTGAAGTCAATGACAAAACTCCCTTTGAGATCATGGGGTGAGGATTCCATCCCACGTTATTCTCTCATCACTCATTTCCTTCCTCGAGACCTGAAGGCATCAGGATATAAGTAGGGAATTAACAAGGTATCATCAAGTCCCAGCACACCAGAAGTAGCTTAGGTTCACACAAGAGCACTGAGAAATAAAACCAACAGTTCATCCTGTAGCTTTCTTTCTGACCCACTCTGCCTGCATGTTGTAACCCTCTCCCCATTCTCTGTCTGTTTTTTTGTCTGCAAGCTTCTGGGAGCAGGGATGGTGTCTGATTTGGCAAATGACTACTATATCATAGGTGCAATTGAATAAATACAACTAATAGTAATTAACAGGCTGGCATAAAAAAGCATCACTGCCAGAGGAGAATGGGAGCTATCGGAGACCCTCAATGCCTCCAGCAAACTCACCTTCTCCCATAGCAGTATGAACCATTTATTGAACAACATTAAAAGATCAGAGGCCTAAGTCTCTCTTCAGTTTTTACCTCCTATGCCGCTCTTTGCACAAAGGCAATAAGATAGTAGCAGGGTAAGGGAGGTATTCAGAACACATACCCTGAAAATCATGTAGACATCACCATCATGACTAACATTCACGGGCACATAATACAAGCCATTGAAAAAGGCGTTTTTATAGGGGATGCAAGGCTCACTGTTGTCATCTTCCAAGTTGAGTCCTTGGTAGTAATAGCCATACAAGTTTCCTGTACGTAACTCAGAGTAGATCTGGTGGACAGGGATGAAAATAGGCAAGCATAAGGAAAGGTCTCAGATTGGCATACAGTCTTGGGAAATCACACCCAACAGTAGGTGGGTCAGAAGAGAGGTGAATTTCAAAGTCTGAGTACTAGCCCTACTACTGCTTTTCTACCAGCTGCACCAATAGAACTGAATCTTCACACACATCTTTGGTTCCATAAATCTATGGGAGATTTAAACATTTTCAGGGCCTGGTTTCTGCCGGTTTTTGTTATTCCCATGTGAGCTGTGACCTGGTAACTAGGAAGTGCTAAGATGGTAACTGCTAGTGCAGTAAGTAGTAACACAAGCAGACCTTGCAGATGGACTCAGTTACATCCCACCATACTGCATGCTGGGTCTACGGGAGAAAAGATCTTTGGAAGCAGGGTCGTGAAGGAGAACTCAGAACTGCCTGTAGGCACATCCCTGCCATGTTAAACTAATGACATGGTAGACTAGATATTTCTGAGTAAAGGGAGTGTAAGGCTTGGAGGCAAGACTTACAGTCTCTGGAGAGAGCTCTCTCTCAGGATTCAGAAGCAAGACACTCTGGTCTACAGCCCGCAGGGCACAGTATGAGTTGGCAGCAGCTTCAACGTGGAGGTTGACATCAGAGCCTGGAAGCCCCTGTTTCTCAGAGAACTCCAGCTGGACCTGGAATTGAGTGGAGAAATGGTAGCTACTGAGGAAAAGCATTTTGGTGCATAAATGACAACATTGTGGGAAGATGAATAGGTTCTCATCTTTCACCATCTCTGTGAATCAAAGTCCTCACCATCAAATAGTCTTCTGGAGGCCCTGTTCTGGGACTGACATGACCATTTCTACCCTCATCCATCTCCCTCTCCTCCCTTCACTGCTGTTTCCATCTATTTTCTCCCTGTAAACTTCTTCTATTTCCTTTCTATTCTTGTCGATACTACCATTCACTTTGTTAGTCCTCCAGATGGGCACCTTCTTTCCTGTCTCTCCTATCAGGATAGCCTAAGTCCAGGGCTGATGTAAATGGAGTGACACCTGCCTGGTTCCCCTAGCTTGTGGCAATATGGGGAAGGTCTTGAAGAGAAAATGAAGTTCTCACCTTGTTCTTCAAGCACCGTTCTATATTCAGGTAAGTGCTATCAGCCACCACCTCCCTATGAGGGTGCACAGTGTAGACCAGCAACCTGGCATCGGGGGCCAACTTCTCACTGATAGGCAGCTGGATAGTGAACATGCCCCGAGAATCTGTGGAAAGAATTTGGAGGCAATAGTAGAAGAAACAAGGAGAGCAAATTGGAGGAATTGGGGTTTTGGTGGAAGGCTTAGATTTTTTACTGTAAGCTAAAAGTTGCTTTAAAAGGAAATGGCTGGATATTGGAAGACCTGTCTCTCACCGCCCTCAATACCATGCCAACACTAAGATGCTGAGCACATGGCACCTGGCTGAGAGTGGTGGGACGTGTGCTGCAATTGATGAGGAATTCTGCACGCTTCAGTGCTGCACAGGAGAATCTGTGTGCAAGCGACACAACAAAGCATCTGATGCTGTCTGCAGAGATCAGTTGTAGAGCCCTCAGCACCAAATAGCACAGGCCTCTATCTCCTAATCTAATTGAGAGTTGCTTTAGCTGTGAGAATAGCTAGACTATTGCAATTCACCAGCACCTGGAGGAGGACAGAGGACAAAAGATACACCACAAGGAGTGAAACATGCATACGTTTCCTGCCAGTACCCTTTAACTGAGGACAGGCTAGAAAGAGAACTGCTTCCACAATAAGAATATTATTCACCAGTATAAGCACAGACATCAGTTTGCTGTGAATTTGTCATTTCTGAATATCTGGAGTCATTATCAAAGAACTGGGGAAAGGATAACAAGTCCCAAAGTGATGCTTAGCCTAAAAACACGTCAGAAGTGTAATTTCAGAAAGGGTGAAATTATACATTACATTTAGACCATCTAAATCTGTGGCATGTTAAAAGCATTAAAGTTAGAGCATGCTGTGAGCAGTTGCATGTTAAGGGATAACACTATTTCTGGTCTGCACAGCTCAGAGTTATCACTAGAGGATGTGGCTAGGAACCAGGACACTGGGCTCTATCCCTGCTGTAGGTGGGGGAGGAGGGCTGGGAACGGCGTACCCTGGGGTGCCGGAGGACTGAAAATCTCTCATTTTATCTCCCAGGAGCAGACTGAAGTTACTATAACACAAGCTAGGTCATGAGTGACTGCTGCCGCCTTATTTGGCAGGGCACATGCCCCCCCCGCGACCAGTCCCACTAACTGGGTGGGGGGGGGGGGTCCCCCTGTGGCCAATCTAGCTGCCCTGGGGAGAGGGGCACCCCCTACATGTACACCCCCTACATGTCGCCACTGAGCTAGGTTGCACAGCCCAGAGTTAACCCTCACCTGAAGTAGTGTAATTTTGAAACACTCAGCAGGCACTTAGCACAAGCTAAGGAACTTTAACATGTAAACAGCCACATATTAAGAGACCTTACCATGATCTAACTGTAACTTCACCCAAAGTGATGTTTGTCATTCTCTAGATGTAAAAAGGTTTGGTCACCTAATCAATGAGCAGAAACAATAGTGTATGACTGACTGTAACCCAGTTAATGTACACCTATGGTCTTTCTCACAACCTGGGCATGTCTACATGAGACAGTTACTATGGAGCTGCCCAATTAGCTCCATAGTAAATTTTAGTGTCTACAAATACTACCCTGCTTCAGAGTTTTTTTTGTGAGCAGCAACACACATGTAGGCACTGATGCGACTGGCTGGGGCATGAGGGTGCTTCAGTGTGCGGGCTGCCTGCCAGCTAGACCTGCACTGGAGTACCCTCATGCCCCAGCTAGCTCCTCCACAGCACACTGGGCCAGGTCAGAGCAGCTGCAGGCTGGCAGGCTGACACCCTGCCCCCCTCCCCCTGGTTCTTTGCCAGTCGGGGCTGCTCCGACCTGCCTCAGCATGCTCCAGTCCTGGGCACATGTTCAAATGGTGCATCTGGGAGGAGTAAACTCCAGTGCAAACTAGGCTGCAATTTATTGCTTCAAATTAATTGAACATATAGATGCTCCCCATCCGTGTGAATATCCCTATTGGGATACACATTCTGATAGTTGAGAACTGTGTCCCTTATCTACATATCCACATTGGTATGTATGGCTGAAGGAATGAGAACAATTTATGCCTGTTTTCCTGTATTCACTTGTTTTAACTGTATTTTAATTGTTTGACTACAAGGAGCCAGGTGAGTCAGGTTTGTGGTGCACTGACCTTCCCTTTCAAAATGGTGACTTTCATAAGGGTACTAATATTGTAAGAGAAAACTTGGAAAGGTTGCTGAGGGTTCAGCAATCACTATGACTTGGAGAGACCCTCAGGTCAGAGGTGACAATGAAGCCCTAGTTGAATCTGTGAAGGAAGCTGCCTCTGGCATGGTGTTGTAGTCTGCCATCAAGCCGCACAGGAAAGAGTATTTGTGAAATGCAACTCCCTAACCTGGGTTCAGCTTAGGACTTGTCATCCACTTGTTTCTAAAGAGCTGAAATCCTTAGAGTATCAATAAGTGCAGTTTTTAGTAGTGGGTCAGCTTGAGGTCTGTATCCACTAAAACCAGTGTATAAAAATCATCTGGTCCCGTGGGCCAGATGACTGGCATGAGAACAGTTCACAGGCCAGATGAATCATAGAAATTAAGGGCTGGAAGGGACTTTGAAAGATCATCGAGTCCAACCCCCCTGCTCTGGGCAGGAATACTTCTGAGATCAAATTATCTCATCAAGGTGTCTGTCCAGTCTCCTCTTGAAGACTTCCATGGTTGGGGACTGCAACACCTCCTTGGGAAGTCTAGTCCAGATTCTGGTAAAGAAGTTCTTCCTTACATCCAACCTGAAACCATCCTCTAACAGTTTATGGACATTGATCCTTGTCCTCCCCTGGGGCACCCTAGTGAACAGTTTTTCTCCCAGCTCCTGATATTCACCCCTTACATACTTATAGATGGCCGCCAAGTCCCCCCTCAGTCTTCTCTTTCCCAGGCTGAACAGTCCAGATCCCTTAGTCTTCCTCATAAGGTTTGTCTTCCAGGCTCTTAGTCATTCTTGTGGCCCTTCTCTGGACCCCTTCAAGATTGTCCATATCTTTTTGAAGTGTGGCACCCAGAACTGGACACAGTACTGCAGCTGGGGTCTCACCAGTGCCAAGTACAGCGGAAGTATCACTTGCTTGGCCCCACTCATGACGCATTGGCTAATGCATCTCGGTATGCTATTAGCTTTGTTGGCTACAGTGTCACACTGGCAGCTCATGTTCATCCTGCAATCAACCATAACCCCAAGGTCCCTTTCAGCCATCGTGCTGGCCAGGACATCTCCTCCTAAACTATATTCATGTTGCTGATTACTTTTCCCCTGATGAAGCACTATATATTTATCCTTATTGAACTGCATCCAGTTCCACTCTGTGCACCTTGCCAGCTTGTCCAGGTCTGCTTGGATCCGCATCTTATCCCCTTGTGTGACTGCTTTTCCCCATAACTTAGTATCATCCACAAACTTGGCCAGTGCACTCTCCATATCTTCATCTAAATCATTGATAAAGATGTTGAACAGCACGGGGTCAAGAACTGAACCCTGTGGGACATCACTTGCCACCTTCCACCAAGATGATACAGACCCATCCACTAACACTCTCTGGGTTCAACCCCTTAGCCATTTCCCAACCTACCTGACCATGGACTCTGCCAGCCCACATTCCCCCAGTTTTTTTTATAAGAGAGTCATGGCAAACCGTATCAAAGGCCTTTTTAAAATCCAAGTATATGACATCAGCTGTGTCTCCCACATCTAAGCGGTTTGTTACTTGATCACAGAAGGAGATGAGGTTGGTCAGACACAACATGTCCACAATACAGCCATGTTGGCTATCCTTCAGCATCATGCCTTCTGCCAGTCTCTCACAAATGAACTTGATAATTTTTTCTCCAAATTTTCCCCAGTATTGAGGTCAAACTGACCAGCCCATAGTTTCCCAGATCCTCCCTCCTCCCCTTCTTAAAGATTGGCACCACACTGGGCCTTTTCCAGTCTTCTGGGACCTCTCCCGAGCACCACAAGTCTTCAAATACCTTCGCCAGCGGTTCCGCAGTGATGCCAGCCAATTTCTTCAGCACTCTTGGGTGTAGTCCATCTGGTCTTGCCGACTTGAAGACATTCATCCGCTCTAAGTGCTCCCTCACCAGTTTGGCACTGACCATTGGTTGGCAATTGTCCCCCCTGCATCCGTCCAGTGTCCGACCAGGCGGGCGACCACCATTTGTATGCAGGAACACCGATGCAAAGTATTCATTAAAGAGTTCATCTTTCTCCTGACTATCTGTTATCAACTGTTCCATCCCACTGTGCAAGGGCCCCACATTTCCCTTGATCTTCCTCCTGCTCCCTATATACCTAAAGAAGGACTTCTTATTGTCCTTGATTTTGGTCACCAACCTGAACTCGGGCGCTGCCCTTGCCTTCCTTATCCTCTCCCTACAAATATGGGATATACTTGTGTATTCCTCCTTGGTGACTACCCCTTGTTTCCACTGTCTACAAGCCTCCTTGTTCTTTTTCTAAAAAGCTGAAAGGGTACAGGGCTGGCCCCATGGGCCAGATTGGACCCATGGACCCTGCCAAGCATTTTGCATACCAAATCCAGCACCTGTGTTGCTTGCTCCAGCTTGTCTGGGATTGCAAGACTGTATACAGCACCTGCTGCAGCTGGTATGGGGTGGACACCACATGCCACACAGGTCCTGGACTTGATGGGTTGGGTGCTTCAAGTGGCCGCCCAGGATGAACACAGGATCTACTGTGTGGGGGACCCATGGAACATTCCTTCACACACACATGCCAGATAGGGCCCAAGACTAACCCTGTATAGGAGGCTGGAGGATGTGGCTCTGTCATCTGGATCTGGCCTGCAGTCTGTATCTTTTGACACGACTGTACTAAATTCTAGAAAAGCCAAAATTCCTGAGCCTGTTTAAGGATTAGAAGAGCTGGGTTGCATTAGCAACTGAAGGGGACGAGTGCCCCTTAGTGGTGGTGTGGAGTGACAGCACCAGCAGAACAGTGTCCGCCAGCAGTTGTGTGCAGGGCCAGAGCAGCACCTTCTGGTGGAGCGACTGCAATGATGCAGCAAGCAGGCCTAGCAGTGGTGGGGAGCAACAACAGCAGCAGTGGAGCAGCATCCCCAGTGCTTGTGTGAAGCAACAGCAGCAGCAGCAATAGTGGAGCGCCCCAGTGGTTATGAGGCAAGGGGAAATGTTGGGCTAGCACAGTACTGTATTTACTTGAATAGAAGATGACCCTGGTTGTATGACAATTTATGTATGGAATTGTAATTCTACATATGTAAAATGTATAAAGTTGCTACAATTTGTGGCTGCCTACAAATTCACTGGCCATCTACAAATTCATTAGGGGAACGCAGGAAGGAACCGGAGATGCTCTATTCACCAGGGTGCCTCTCGGGGTAACAAGGAACAGTCACAAACTGACAGAGAGCAGATTTAAGCTAGATATTAGGGAAAACTTCATGGTGAGGGTGGCCAAAATTTGGAATGGGCTTCCAAGGGAGGTGGTGCTCTCTCCTACATTGGGGGTCTTTAAGAGAAGGCCGGATAGGCATCTGGCTGGGGTCATCTGA
>NW_005842582.1:148027-176645 GCF_000455745.1 Alligator sinensis
TGAACCTAGCCCTCTTTCCTGCCTAGACAGGAGGTCAGACTCGATGATCTGTTGAGGTCCCTTCCAACCCTAGCATCTATGAATCCATGAATTTTCCAGGTATAGAATCTATTTATTGGAGGTTTGCCTTGAATTTGTCCCCCTTCCACTGCTACAGCAGGGAAAAGAAATCTGGGGGGTCATATAGCTCCTGTGCTCTCTGCTTCCCCCAACTTTTTCCCCTGGCAGCCCTTCCTACTCTCCTTACTGTCAGACCCTGCTCTCCCTGAGCACATGGAAGTGAGAAATACATCTTAAAACCAAAGGCTCACAATTTACCACGTAGTTCTCTGGGCTGGGCCCACTAGAGTCAACAGCATTTCAAGCCAGGGATGACCACAACACAACACTGCTCAAAATGTGTGTACTTCAGATATCCCCCCCAGAGGATCTCTGCTAATTAGCCCTCACTCATGATTGGAACTGGGGTTTTTGTCACAAGTCCTGGGATGCTCCAAAAATTGATATGCAGATGAGGTGCAGAGCAAACTGGTCTGGCTCCACCTCATGAAAGGTGGGGCCACACTAATCATCTGCAACAGAGGGCACTTCACTTATTTATTACAGTGCTTACCTCCTTGCAGAGAGACTGGCCAGGGCAGTGGCCAGGCAGGGACAAGTTTGTAGTAAACTTTACCATGTGCCTGCTCAAAGCACATTCTAACTTTAATACTGCACAGAACTAACAACAGACATACTCAGTGCCTTGTGAGACAAGGCCCTTAGAAATAGTGGGATCAGTCTGACTATGAAAGACAGGGTATGAACTGCAGGAGGCAACACAGGTACTTTTCTGAACAAGTGACACTGATTGCAGCTTATGTGGAAGATGGGTTTAGGAAGCATATCTGATTTAGCTGTTGTACTCAATTTTAATCCTGTTTCATTTACAATACTTTAGAAATAATGGTAGCAAGCTCTAAACTTTATAATTCACACCTCTGTTTCCCCATGGTAACAAGATCCCAGCACTTACCATGTTCCAAGTTGACTTCCTTTGTGCCACTGAGGACAATTGTGCCTTTTGCCAACACCTGTGCATAAAAGGACACCATGAGACAGAATCAGCGAAAACCCAGTCAAGATGGATGGTTCTCTTATGTATAATCTGTAGCACAGGTTTTTAATGGCTAGGGTGAATATTATGCCCATGAAAATGAGGGACAACTAACTTCAGAAGAAATAGTTAGGGTTGTGGACAAGACTTAAGCTACTTCTTCTTGTTCCTCATACACAGCTCTGCTAGTGTCCCTTAGTCCTGCCTTACAGCCCCCCTGCTATTCCAGTCCTGGGTTCCCCACACTGCTCTACCAGTGCCCATCACTCCTGCCTTATTCCAGTTCTGGCATCTCCTTTTGAGCTGTGTAACTGTGGATTTAGACAAGCTGCTGGTACTTCTGTGCTCTCCTCTCCTTGAAGAGCCCTGTTTGATTTCAGGGAATTTGTATTTACTTAGCTAAAAGTGTTACTGGGTTGCTCTCTGATGGGGTCTTTTGGTAAGATTATGGCTTGGCTCTGATCTTTACCCAAAAACCTATTTAGATTACACACTTCTGATTACTCAGTGGTGGTCAGAAGCAAAGAGGTTTTCTGGCAAACATAGTAGGGCCCTGATACGTACCAAGTAGTAGAAGTTCACACTAGTGGCATCCCCATACCCATCTTTGTTCAGGATATAGTGCACCATGATTGCCTTCTGCTGGCCACAGCTCAGCTGCTCTCTCTCTGGCTCAATCTTAACAAAGGTGTTAGTGCGGGAGTAGAAACGCTGGATGTGGAATACAGCCTGAGGTTCCTCAAAGTTCGTCCAGCCAAAGTCTGAACAGTCAACATATTTTGCCTGAAAAGAAACATGGGGAAGAGGGTAAGGGGGAGGAAAGACAACAATTAGATGACGTAATGAAGAGAATGTGAAAATATCAGACATGTTAATTACACCTGTTTCTAAAACGTTGTGTGTCAAGAAGTGTAGCTGCATTTTAGGGTATGAGCACGTCTGGGCTGTTCTTGCACAGCGCACTCACCTGGGTTGCTTTCTGCTCCAGTGCTTAACAACATTGCTTAACAGCAACCTCCAATAGAGGTTAGAGAGGTGGGTTCAGAGCCTTGCAGGTCTAGCTAAAGTGGCACTGGCTGTTAGGAGATGCTGCAGAGCTAGAGCTACATGGATTCCAGCCAGACTGGATCAGCTGACTCTGCTTTCCCCATTTTGCTAAGCCAGCCTAAGGGAAGGGGGGAACACAAGACTGAGGATGTGTCTCTGATGAAGGCAGAGACTGCAATACAGATGGAAGGGAGCAAAGCAGATGGATGTCATGGGAGGTTTGGGCATCCAGTGTGGGTGAGAGAGGACAAAGGGGCCATCAGGGAGGTTCTGCTCTGGGAAGATTGTGGGAATCAGGTATGTCAGCAGGGAAGACATCTGTTCTGAAAAGAGGCAGGAAGGAAGTGCCTCAGCCCTGCCAGCCCCTGCCCCTCTTTCCCCCATCATCTTGATGGCACAGCCTGTCCCTCTCCAAGCACTTGTGCACCCCAATAGTTCTTTCCTGGTCAGACCTGCCTTGGGGTTTCAGGAGTCATCCCTGCTGCCTGCATGGGTACACTTAGCAGTTTTTACAGTTTCTCCGGTGCTATCTGAACCAGGGCTAAGCTCTGGGAAAACCCCAAAAGCAGCGGAAGCTGCAAACATGCTGAAGAGGCTAACACTTAACTGAAGAGTGAACGGGAAGAAGACAAAGCAGGCAGGGAGGGGACATTGCTTACTAACATTCAGATTGCTGCACCAAGTCAGAGTGAGAGTCACTGGAGTGACCACAAGCTGCCTCCCCTACCCTGAAAGCCACGTAGCATGATGCTGCCCATGAGAACACCAATGTGCTTCACACCCCTCCCACAGAGCCATTTCTCTCTCAGGTGCAGAACATAGGGCCTATGTCCCAACAGGGTAATCCCAGTGGCCCACCCTAATTCTTTGTTAAGCATTTTTATTAAATGGAAAAAATATATATATTTGGAAAGCAAAACTTGAGTCCTGCAAACTCCCTGCATGGCGAGTCATTAATCTGCTCCTCTGCCTGCATCTGCTGTCCTGTTTCCTGCTTGCAAACATTTTGCAAGTGGCCCTTGATACCATTTTAGTTGTATAGCCCAGTTCCAAGGAATTGTCCCCGTTGCTGTTGTGCCTTTCTGTTACTTACCCTCAGCTCCAATCTGGGATCAAAGAAGTTGGAGGTGTTGAGGTAAAACAGAGCAGAGCCCTTCTTGTCTGTGGTGTAGTTAGCCAGGTACATTCCATTGAGCTCTAGGCGGATGATCCCATTTGCAATGGGGTTCTCTTCCTCATCTTTCAGGTTGATCTGAACAGAATAGAAGTGCCAGGAAACTTAGATGGCAAGTGGAGCCTGCTTGCTTTCCCTTCATGAGTTTAGTTGGCTTCAAAGGCTGAGGAACTCTAAAGACATCTTGTGGGGTACGTGAGAGTGAATAGCAGCAAGCAGGACTGCCATAGAATGAAGTGTGTTTAATTCACATGTGTACCCTTCAGACTACGTTGTAGGGTGAGGAGGAGGAATTCCTTTGGAGGTTCACCCACAGGACAAAGAAACACAGGGAAAACACTCCTGACAGGTAAGGGGGGCGGAAGACTACATAAAGGATCAAGCATTAAAGATTATTCTTAGTTTTCATCATGGAAATCCCTTCCTGACTCTTCAATGGCAGTTGATTCCAGGATATAAAGGGTGGATTATAGGCTGCCAATTGGGAGACCATGATTCACATCCTGACCTCAGACTCTCGTTCTCTGAGCCAGTGGGGTGGAATGGCCTTGAAAGGCACCACTTTTTACTGAATGCTGGCTCATAAAACTTGAAACAATCAGAGGCCCTCTTTTGATCCTTTTTCTTAATGATGACCCTTCCCCCTCATCCCATATCATCCATTGCTTCTTTGACCCATAGACATCATGTAATTATGACTGAAGACTAGCCCACTGACCTCTCAACCAGTTTTTCTCATGTTTTCTGAAAGCAGCTAAGACTGTGGGGAGACTTTTGGTGTAAAGGCTATTGCCATGAACTGTTATTGAGGGAATCTGCTACTTGGAGTAGAGATGGCCATAAGCAGAGCAAGACTGAGACCCTTTTCCATGACCAGAGAAGGTTGTGTCTCTGCCAGCCTACCTGTCCAAAGTAAGGGATTCCCCTTTTGTAGTAGTGATCCATGTTCTCAAACCATATTCTTTTGCTCCCTTCGTAGATGAAAATTGAGTCAGAGCTGCTAATCTGCACACCTGTGAGAGGCCCAGTGGCAAAGAAAAAACAAAAGAATCAGAGATGGGGAAATGTGAGGCTTTTAAAAAGCCCTACTGAGTGACCTCGCTATGGGTCCAGAAATCTGGAGGAAGTAACTGTATGTTTGAAATGAATCTTAATGCTGAGCTCTGCCTTATGGCAGGCAGTCACAGACTCCTCTCACAGAGTACTTGTCCACAGGGCAACCCCTCTGACTTGGCCCTCCCCAACCATCCCCCTTTGGTGTTACCTGTTCCATTCTCTGTGACCACTGCATCCACGTTAAGGCTAACAAACATCCTTGGACGATACCGAAATAACTGGAATGCTGAAGTGGGAATGGCTTTGGTGAGGCAGCCATCCTTCCCCAACTGAAAAAGAAGGGACAAGCCAGCGATTATGAAGGGGAGAAAAAATCCCAGTTCTTTCAAGGTCAGACACCTACTTCTTGTCTTCGTATGAGAGGCTCTGCATCTCTTAGCAAATCTTAGCTTCATGCTTCCAGCTGTCCTGCCTACCTACCTACTCTTTGTTGTTGTCATATTGTTCTCCTCTTGCGCTATACTTTACCATACCTTCCACCACTGCCATTTCAGTGTCACCCTTCCCAACTCAGTCCTGGCACTTTCTGAGAACTCTAGCACTGGCCAACCAGAACATTTAATGACAAACTCAGCTTCAAAGCATGAGTACCCTGCCTTGACTTTAGTAGTAGTAGTCAGCTCATAGCAGATAAAAATCTTGCCTACAGAACTTTCAGAATCTGACTGAGAACACTTTTCCTTCCATTTATTCTCCCCACTATTTTAATTTCATAAGTGCATACATTCTCCCTTTCTCCACTAAAGCTTCCAGGTCAAGATAAAATCTAAATTTCTAATATTAATTTTTTTTGAAGAATAATACGATTAAGAATTAAACTAAGACTAAAAATAAATACTCAACCCTTGCAGGACTTCTTTTTACATCAGTAAGTTGCAAAGAAAGGCATAAGAACTGGTTTTTATGTTCTTTGTAAACTGCCCTTGATATGTGAGCAAGAACACTAAGCATATGCTTGCTGAGAAAAGGTGACTATTCCTTGCCCTACTCATTCAGATTGGGATTATATCTTTGTAGCCAACAGGGTAACATGCTTGGCACTGAATCTGGTGACATGCTTACACCCCTCCTTTCTCCATTTCAACTTCTCAGCTCCTTGGCAGTAGATTTATTCCCACTGCTTTTGCAGAGGAGTGGTGCTGCACTTCTCATGAAACACTTGAACTAGGCTCATGCCTTTTTTTGCCTGGCAGAAATTAGCCATCCCATGAGAACAGTAGGGAGAAAACTGATGTCCTGCCAGATGTGCCCCACTCAGTGAAAAAGGCTCTAATACTGGAGGCTGGGAGTGATGAATAGTTTTTAGGTTTGCATATGCAGTCACTGCTCTCCCAGTATGTAACCTACTTCCCTGGGCAGGGCCCATACATGATAGATTAAATTCATTCTTTATCCTGCCACTCCATCTAAACAGAGTTGATCCTTAAATTGTAATGTGGAGGCCTGGATCCCAGTTTCCCCACGGCTTCTGTGTCTTTGGGTCTGGAACACATGAGAATTCTGAAGCGTTGAGGCTATTAAGATGAAGCTCCCCAACAAATTATTTAGTTCCTAGCAATAATGAAAACTCCTCCCCTCCAAAAACCTCTAGCTCTGCCCATGACATGTTGGGCAGAAACAAGATCTGTTCTAGGTGGACCTCCCAGCACTCCCCAAGAAATGAAAAGGCAACCAATAAAGCCATGTGATGCATTAAATGCAAAACTTGCTGGAAAGGAAGAGAGGAAGAGGTACAGGCCAACATCATACTTGTTCATTGACTCTTTCACATATTTTCTTGGGTTGTTGGTCACATTCTCTACGATAGTAATGCATTTTACAGACACTGAGCTGGACGTTCCCTTGCACAGGCTGTCCATAAGTGTACCTAGTAGAGGAGAAAACAATGAGGAAACAGATTGTGTGGTCACTATTTTTGGATTCAATACAAGAAACAAATATATACCCAAAAAACTAAAAGTCTGTTTATACAACGGACTGTAGCTGAGAACATGGGTAAATGAGTTTATGCTGAGCACTGGCTGCTTCCAAGACATAAACTAGCTCATTTAAAACTAGCTCAGATGTCCCTACACAGCAGTTCAGCCTGCAGTACGGACATGCTCTAAGACCCAAATTGGAGTCTTACTGAACCCAAGGTTTAAAGACCTTTTCCTGGGCCTTCTTTTTTTCCACAAGGGAGTCCATCATTGCCATGCACAGAACAAGTTATGTCCCATTAAGAAACATTGTTCAGGACTGCAGGGCACTTCCCCTTTGACAGAGGCATATATGGGTACCTCAATGTAAGGCACTCTTATCTACTAATCTAGGAACTTCTCCTGCTTTTTTTTTCTGTTCCTTTTATCCATGTCTTTATCTTGATTAAAAAATCCAATAGTGAGTAGAAATATATCAATGTATTATCTTCAACCAATGAAATAAACATTAATATACATTGGGATGCAGTGGGATGCAGTGTGCAAGTGGGTATTACCAGCATCATGTAGCCTGAAGTGAAAGTGAGTCATAGTGGTACAGTGCCTTGCCCAAGACCACACACTGAGCTATTGGCAGAGCCAGGATTAAGATTCAAGAGCTTCTGTTCCCCAGCTCCATGCTCCTTGAACCTGGCTTTGCAGCCTTCATGAATATATGCTGCCCCATCATGTGGATACTTACGAAGCGCAAACATTCACTTTGAATTCTTGATCTAAAAGAGAGACCCTTCTTGGGTTTTGGATCAACACTTCGAACTTTGGTAGCACTGGGAATTAAAAGGGAATAATGTCACACAGATACCATAGATGTGAAGTGAAAAGTGGCAGTGAGTCCCTAACTGTACCAACAGTTATGACAGGTGTAAGTGCTAAGAAGAAAGAGGAATGGTGTAGAGGGCATGGGATAGTAAAAACAGGATAAAGCCCCAAAGTTATATTGCATGAAACCACCCTACCCGGATAGAAATAGAAGGTAATTGACTGAGAGAGACTTAATAGGATAGTCCCTGTTACCACCTTCTTTCATTCTTGCCATGAGTTAGAAACATACTGTATTTACTAGCATACCAGATGCATCTTTCCCCCAAAAATCAGCCCTTCAAAGTCAGGCTGCAAGTCTTAATCTGGGAAACTTGATCTTATGCCTGGAATAGAAGCACCCAACAATCATAGATACACAGAATAGTAGGCTGGAAGGGACCTTTGGAGGTCATCAAGACCACCCCCTGCCTGAGGAAGGATTATCCCTATTCAAACCATCCCATACAAATCCATATCTAACCTATTACAAAAACTACGCAGTCAACCCTGTCACACAACCACAAGGCATAACACCCTAAACTCCTACAGGTAAGTCACAGGGACAGCAGTAGACAATGTCTCACTGCTGCAAGGGTTGTTAAAATATACACAAAAAATCCAAGGAAGAGGGTCATGATCCTCATGACAGAATATGAAATCTACCACAGTCTGTGTCAATCTGATCATGGGGTAAAATTCCTTCCCAGTTGTGGTACTTGGCCCAACATTGAGGGGAAAAGCAAGACCTTCTGCCAGGAACCTCTGGGTTTTAGTCCCAGCAGGAGCACTGGCATGCCTCAACTTTGGCTGCAGTCAAAATCCCCAACCTTGGCTGCAGCCAAAACCAATGCTTCTGAGGAAGGCAGAAAAAAACAAAATAAAGACCCTGACACATGTAGCAACAGGATGGGAGAAAATCTTTCTTGGCTCCATGTGATAACAGAAAAGCCAAGAAGCCCAGCAAAAACCCATAGCCCAGCATAAGCATAGCTATTTCTAGAACATCCCTAACAAATTCTTACCCAACTTCTAGTCAGCCTATTCCATTGTTTCACTGCTCTAACAGTGAAAAAGTATTTCCTGATATCCAGGTTGAACAGCACCGGGCCCAGGATAGACTCCTGTGGGACTCCACTCAAAATATCCTGCCGTTCTGATATGGATCATTTTATAATTAACTTTTTCTTGTAGCTATTAAGCCAGTTGTCTATCCACCTTATAGCAGTTTTGTCTAGCCCACATTTCTCTAATATGTTTATGAGAAGGTCATATGGAAATTTACTAAATACCTTGCTAAAGTCCAGATACACTGCATTCATAGCACTCCCTTCATCAACACAAGTAGTTACCTTGTCAAAGAACAAGATCAAATTTGTTTGGCATGATTTATTCACAGTTAATCCATGCTGGCTGCTTGTGATCAGCCTTTCCTCCACTAGTTGCTTACAAATAGAGTTCCTCATGATATTCTGTAGTAACTTCTTTGGTATTGAGGAGAAGCTACCCAGTCTATACTTCCCCATGTCTGTTTTAAAGAGGGACATCATGGGCACATCTACATGAGATGCTATGTTACTGCAGCAACATGCTACGGCAGTGTAGCATCCACAGGTGTCTACACGTGATTAGCAGCTATTTCACTGTAGCGACGTGCTCCCCCATTACAGCACGCCGCTACAGCTAAGTAGCTGCTAAAAATAACCATGAGCCACGTGTATGGTACAGTACAGGTGGTTACTGCACCATGCTTTAGAATTTCCAAAAGGAAGTACTAAAGCATGGTACAGTAACAACATCACTATAGAGCAACGTGTAGATATGCCCTATGTTGACCTTTTTCTAATCCTCTGGTACCTCCCCCATCTCCCACAACTTCATAAATACAATTGTCAAAGGCTCTGAAATCTCTGCCAGTTCCTCCAATATCCTGGGATGCAGTTCATTAGGCCCAGCTGACTTGAATTAATTCAGACTCATCAAAAGCTGTTTCTTTTATTATCTCTTCTCCAGTTTAACACCTTCCTTATCCACATAATCCTTTGATTCCTACTCCACCAGGCAGCAGCAGTGCCATGTCTATTCAGGCAGCTGAGGGAATCAGTTGACTTAATGGCTCACTGCTCTTAAGCATTAATGATCACCTCTCCTTTTTAACAGTCTTGATGTTCCACTAATCAAGCTAACCTTCCTTCTGGCCATTTTACTGTCTGCTAGCTACTTCAGGTCTCTCTCCATCTATTTCTCAGCTTTGTACACTGCATTTGGCTCTTTTAAAAATTGTAGATCCACCCATGGAGGACAGCCTTCAACAGCAGAAAGGGCTACAGCTTTTGGTTGAACATGAAATGGAGGGTAAGGGTAAAAACAGATATTGGATTTCTACCAGATGAAAGGCTTTTATTCTGGGATTCTACAAGCCAGTTGTGCCACTTTAAGTACTTGTGAAGTATTTGAGATAATATTTTTTCCAGGGCCAATCCCACCTAATTCGAGATGATTTCCACTCGTTCCAGAGACAAGCTATGTGTGAAAAGGTCTATACTGATTTTGACTCAGATCAGTCAGAATTGCCTCAAATGCAACATCTGTTTTTACCCTAAGTGAACTGAAGATTAGGCTCTTTCTTGCTCTATGCAGTCACATCTCAGGAATTTTTTGTTTTTCATTCTGTCTTCCCAAAAAGCAAGGTGCTTGTCTTATTTGGGGGCATGTGCCATATGATAAAATACAGTAGTTTTCTAACAGAACGGGTGAGAAAGGACCCCTTGCCTCAGAAAACGTGGAGTTCCCCAGGTCCTGCCTAGGGAACGTCCTGTGTGGGAAAGTCCCAGCTATGAGATGAGATGGAAACAAACCAATAGCAGAGCATGTAAAAGCAAGACCATCAGGTAGTGAGCACTTTTGTTTCTCTATCCCTATTTGTCCATCCAGTATTAATCTGGTTCTGCCTAGTAACTGCCTGACATCCAATTATTTATACTGCTATTAATATCTTTGGATTTATGCTTCATATTTTATCTCTGTGCATTGCATACAGCCTCACATAGGTGCTGGGGCGGGTACTTTGATTTTATTCCCCAATGTACAGATAGAGAATCCACGGCACAGAGAATGTGACTTCCCTAGCATATAGCAGGTGTTAGTGACAAAGTCCAGGAGAAAGCCCAGGGTGCTGATTGCCTCTTGATTGCACTAGGCCACGTTTCTCAGAATCTACCTGGCCGTCTCTTGGCCATCTCCTCCTTGCCTTCTGTTTCTGCCCTGTCACCTTTCTGCATTCCTTGCTTTATCTGCCTCAGTCCCTCAGTTTGGGTTCATGGGCATGTGACAATTATAGTCCACACCATTTCTTGCGTACTTTTGGCAACCCCCCTCACAGACTCTGGCCGTGGCATTTGGATTCGGCCGATTTAGGGGACAGTAATTCGATTCGATGATTTGGTCCTCTCCCAGCCTGGCAATGGTTGCCTCGCCTGCCCCACCTCCCGGCACCTGATGATCACTGGGACTTTTTCTTAAAGTACTGAGCTGGGGGCAGGAAGGGGCAGCCATGGCGGGGCTGGCGAAGCAGGCAGGGGATGGGGCCTGGCAAGGGTCCCCCCATGGTCCCCTCCCCCACTTCAGCCCCCCTTCCCCACCTCCTACTTACCAGCTCCTAGTCCAGCTCCAGCTCCCTGCTGCAGCCACTGGGGACTGTCCGAATCATCAAAGCTCTCTGAATCTTTTTCGAAGATTCGGAGAGCTATGAATCAATTTGGACCTTTTAACTGGTCCCCTGATTCAATTTGGATTCAGAGATTTGGTCACCAAATCGGGCCGAATCTCCTCTGAATCGAATTACCACCCGAAGCTTCGCACAGCCCTATTGCAGACACAGGAGAACTCATCACTAATGCTGAAGAGACCTACTTCTTACCATATTCATCGACATTGAATGAGTGATACACATCTTGGCCCGACTTCCTTGTGACGACAATGCTGTAGGACCCCAGGATTGGCTCCTGAGTTAAGGGGAATGAGAGCTGGACAATGCTTTTTGTAGATGTAGTTTCCAGCCACTGAAAGATATGATTTCCCCTGGGATCCTGGAAGAGTGGGAGAGGCAAACATAAATACACTGATCACCTTCCTTTTCTTCCACTCACTCTTCTCCTTTCATTTCTTTCAATTTATTCTGTTGGGGTGTTGACTTTGTATGTAGCATGTGAAAAAGGACTTAGTCTTATGAGCTATTGAGTGTTCTGAACCACTGATTATCGAACCATGTGTGTGTTAAATTGGTCTCAGTTTATGCTGGACTGCATACATGAGCTGTGAGTTTCCTAGAGACAGCTTTAGACTGACACTCCATGAGACTTATGATCTATTCCTGGCTCTGCTGCTGCCCTGCTGGGTGACTGTGGGCAAATCCTGTCTATTTTCTTCCTCGGTTTCGCTATCTTTCAAATGGGGATAATGAGTGATTCTGACCTTTATACAGCGCTTAGAGATCTGTGAATGAAAAGCACTATAGAAAAGCTAGGTGTTGTTACCAACTGCATTTCTTTGCTCTATGATATAACCTTATATGGAGATACTGTTCTTATAACATACATGGTAATCTTGGGAGAGGTCATCACAGCAGCCAGTCTACTGCTCTCTCACTCACAAATATAGCAGCAATGCCACATCTACAGTTTTTTTATTTCCTTAGTTCTGCAACTCCTTCCCCCCGCTTTCCATAATGTTTCCAAATAGGTATTACAGTTAATCAACCTTTCTCTAGTTCAGTGGCATTGGTCAATATTATTTAACTGCTAATATTGTTTTGGCCAATTTCCTTTTCAAGAGAGATGACTCTGAGTGTGTCAACACAGGAAAATGTCACCCACCTACATACCTCTATGCAGGGAAGTTGTGTTTGGTAACACAATTAAGAAATAACAGAAAAGGTGATGTACATGCTGTCGTTGAAGGGTTTTTCCCCCCAATAAATGATACCACATACTTTGGTATTGTACTTTTGGTTTCAGCAAAAGCCTCTGAGAAGGATATAGCCTTGCACAACAACATGGGCATAATTTATTGCACAAGTAATGTATTAGAGTACAAGGAATGCAGTAATTGTTACTATTATATTATACAGGTTTCCCTCTCTTTATGCTGTACATGCATTCCTGGAAAACGGCGCATAACTTGAATTTGCATAAAGGGAACCCACTTTACAATGTAACAAATAAAGATATGTTCCAAGACCTCAACTGTACTGACCCCCAGGCCCATTTTTACCACATTTACAAGACAATTTTGGTACTCAACAACAGCAGACAGTACACACAAACACAGGCTGATGGTGAATGTTTAGTGGCAACTACAGAAATACATGTCGCAGACAACGAGTAAGGAGTACAGATCCACACAGAAAACTATATTTTGGTGTGCATCACTTCCACAATTCACCGCACAAATTAGCTGACTGTGGGGTTCCACCACACCGATCGCATAAGAATGAATTTACCTCTCATATAACAATTTGTTAGTATAAAAAGGGTCATTGCATAAGAGCAAATTCACACCTGCATAAAGCAAGGGAAACCTGTACTCTACTCCTAGAGCATCTTCCATCTGAGGACCATAATGTGTCTTATAGACATGAACAAAATTTAGCTTCAAAATAACTTTGTGAGCTACTTATCATCACTCCTGTTTTAGATATGGGGAAACTAAGTCATGAATGTGAAACCCAGGATCCTATACAGAGTCCATGGCAGTGGTGGGAAGAGAACCCTCATGTCCTGACACAGTCACCTGCTCTAGCCATGATTAATCTTTAAAGAAGTGAAGTGCGCTAATACACCTTCATACTGATGAAAAACCATGTTTCCTTCTCAGGTTCTGGTCAGAACTTCTTGTATCAAAGACAACTAAAGATGAGCTGAGCTTTTTCAGGAATGGTCACCCATGCACTTGTGGGGGGATTTGGTATGCATTCTGCTCCTGAGAGACTTCTCTGAAAGCTTGCTGCAGTCTTCAGTGCCTGCCACTCATTCTAACCTGTGCAGCTTGTTCCAGCTGCACAGATTTCCCAATGAGGCCACGTGAAGACAACACTTTCTGGGTGGCAATTTCTCAAGCAACCATGCCACTTTCTGGGTGGTATTTCTCAAGCAACCACTGACTCTGGAAACTAAAATTATTTCCCCCTTGCAAATAAATCATGTTTAACAGCACAGTGCATTTCTTACCTTGAGGATGATCTGGGGATACTAAAATAAAGAAAAAGAACAGAGAAAGAGATCATACATTAAGGAAACAGTATCTAATTTTAAAAAATGTTGGACTATAAGGGAAGCCTGTGGCTGTCCCTTCTTTGGGTGCAAAAAGCCTAAGATCAAGTTTTTGGTTTTAGCCTTATCTTAATTTGTGACTGTTCCAAAGTTCAGTGGATGAAGGAAATAACCCTAAAGTCATACGCCTAAAAAGCTGTCTAAAATATTTAGGGTTTCCTATTTTATTGGCATCTTCTACAGTCTCTATATCTGGTGTATAGAGGTAGGTGAGGTAACTCCCATAGCTGTATTTTATACGGAGATGCTAAGGAAGTTTCCAAATCTCTTCCTCTACACAGAGGTTGCACACTAACTGCATGATATGAATCTAGGGAGTGTAGGTGTACTACAGGGACATCACGTGATCTACCACAAGGCCTTGTTCCTATTAAAAGGTAAAAAAAGTAGCTTGTTGAAGTGGATAGGTTTGTTGAAAATTTTTGATTCGCAGTCATACTCACCATCTCCTGAGCAGGTCTGAAATTGCTATCGAGAGCGACAACACGGAACATTACTGAAAAGAAAGAGGGGAAGAATGAAAAATGAGCAACTTTCCCAGTGGTGTGTCATTTGCTTATATGTACGTTCAGACACTACATACTTTCAGGCACATTGTAAGTCATAGGGCTGAAAGGGACCTAATGAGGCAGGACTGAGTATTCTTAGGCCATCCCCAACTGCTGCTTGTCTAGCCTGCTCTTAAAAACCTCAAGTGAAGCAGATTACCTAGGTAGCACGTTCCAGTGCTTCACCACACCAATAGAAAGTTTTTCCTAATATTCAACCTAAATCTACTTTGCAGGTTAAAGCTGATTTCTTCTTGCTCTTCCACATAGCCCAAAAGACAACTGAACACCACGCTCCTTATAATAATTTTTGATGTACTTAAAGATCATGCATCCACTTAGTCTTCTTTTCTCCAGACTAAACAAATCTACTTCTTTCCATCTGTCTTGATAGGCCCTAGTTCGATCATTTGTGTTCCTCTCCTCTGGACTCTTTTCAATTAGTTTACATCTTTCTTGGAGTGCAGAAACAATACTGCAGCTGGGGTCTCACCAACACCTGGAAAGAGCTGCATAATGGCCTCTGAGGTCATTACTGACAGCATTGTCTATGGCAATTCTGAAGTGTTAAGAAGTAGCCATTTTAGTTGAAGAGCTAAGAAGCATCTGAAAAGTATTCTAACCAGTGAAACCTGTTTAATTGAAATATTTATTACACAGGGCAGCTGGGGTCATAATCACCTACCAATTAGACCCAAGGTCATATTTATTCCTCAACATTTCAGGGCATTATGCCAGCAATAGTTTTGAATCGCAACTTATTTTGGGAATTTTTACAGGTGACTGAGTCCACTGGGACAATGGAAAAATGAATCAAAAGAAAATGAACTTCAGTTTGGAAGAAAAAAGCAGAACAGTCTCTTCCCCACCTAAATCAATAGTGGACTAGTGGAACCTGTATCTCAGCCCAATGAGACATGATTAATTTTGCTTACCCTTTGTTTTATTGTCATATGAATCAGGAACAAAACCCCCTTTATTAAAGTCACCAATTGCCACACTACAGTCATGAACATCTACATGGTATTTCAAACATGTCTGCATGGGATTTTCCCAGACTTCGCAAATGAATGATGCCAGCCTTAAGAAACATAAGGCAATTCTGCTGGGTTCTAGGCACTCCTTAGCTTGAGGTAATTCAAATCCACAACTCCCACTAGCAGGAGAGTGCCCTACTCAGCAGGCATGTCTACACTTTAGCAAGTACTAAATGACTATGCAATAACTGCCATTACTGCACAGTCCCAGTGGCTCACGGGTCGTTTTTGACCCTGCTGCGCACTAGCAATGAGTTACTGTTCTTCCTATTGAATACACAAAAGCTATATTTTACATTGCAGTTCTATGAGTTATTCCTCCCACTGTCTCCAAATGATACCTGCCAGGCACTACTCAACATCACCCCAGGATGAATGATGGTTGTCTTCTCCCAAGTCCTTTGCCTTCCTAACAGTGAGAAGCCTTTCCCATTCCAAGCACTCTCTGATGTCCATTTTCCCAGTTAAATAAGTGGCTCATGTGCCTCCTTCACCTGTTTGTTCTGGTTTGTAGATGGGCTTGTCTGTCTGGATGAAGACAATGTTGTCTATGTTCTGAATCGCCACTGACCTCCTCTTAGATAGGTTAATTGTTGCACCCTTGGCAGAGAAAGTGATGAAAGCCAAAGGGTCAGAGCCGGCAGGAGGAACCTGAAAGGAAACAAATATTGAAGTGAGAAGGTGATAAGTAAGATCTCTTAAGGTCTATCTATACTAGGAAATCCCCAGAAGGTAGAGACGACCATAGCAGGGTGCAGGGCCCAGGGCAAACCAGCCTGTGCAGGGCCTGAACGTGGTGGTGGCAGTGGCAGCAGGGGTGGTGGCAAGTGGCTGGACGCAAAGCTGGCCTGGCTCTGTGGGGCCCCCCAAAGCACGGTGTCCAGGGCAGTCGTCCAGATTCTCCCCCCACCCCGAGGGACGTCCTGTCAGCAAGACTAACAACCTCCAAGTGTGTCACACAATGGTTCTGCAGGATCAGGGGAGGTTGCATATCTTCCAAGACACGTTTCTCTAGGAGCCCATGCTATTGGAGATTGCTGCTGTCATCAAGGGGTTGTAAATGACATGCACAACCGAATGCATGCATCATGCAGTAAGCATGGAAGATTTTAGTTTCGCAGGTCTACTGAGAATGACCCTGCTGATGGGTGGGGTTGCCAGGCTATATAATCAGATTCTGAAGTGACTCTTCTGCTGGTTTAAAGACCTCATAACTAGGTTCTTTTGTGGCCTTTCCCACAGCCCTGCACTATAAGGGTGAAAAGGCACAAGGGTGTTCTAAATAACTGGTCCGCCATGCAGCTACATCAGGGTTGTCAACCGGGGGTATACATACCCCTAGGGGTACTTGGAAAGGTCGTATGGGGTACGGTGCTGCCACCCACTTCCCTGTGCTGCCACCAGCACCCACCAACCCATGCTGCTGCCACACATTGCTCTCCCACAGCCAGTTGCACGTGTGGCTCTGCAAGCTGCTGATGGGCAACACACAAGTGGTCAGGCATGAGGCCCATCAGGAGCCCATGAAGCCGCACGTGTGACCAGTCGTGGGAAAGCAGGGTGCTGTGGTGGCACGGGGCGGTGGGTGGTGGTGGGTGGCAGTGGTGCAGGGCGGTGAGTGGTGTCGGCGGTGGTGGCCGCCACGTGTGAACCTTCCTCCTGCATGTCTGGCTGCTGCCACCAGAAGGTGTATACTTGCTAAAAAAGGTTGAAAACCCCTGGGTTAGATCTACACATGAGGATGACATCCAAGTGCCTTTTCCAGTCTCAAGGCCTGACCAATGTTTGACTCTTTCACTTTTCTTCCAGCCTGTTTCCCAGGCACAATTTCTTCTCTCCCTGTTTAGTTTCATTCCTTTTTTTTGTATCTCATCCCCATCTCTACTTGAGCTTCTTGCTCCTCCTGCTCTTGCTTTCAAGAACATTGCTTACAAGGATGCTTCCACCTTACCTTCTCCATAGTAGAACTAAAATATTAAATACCGTGAACGTGGTGCATTTGAAGAAGTCATTCTTTGTCACAGACTCCTTAAGCAGAGTAGTCTGGAGTTCATTGTATTTCAAGATAATGCTCAGGGTCACAGGCTCGGTCAGGTTATAGAACTGTAAGCAGGCGCTCTGTGGATTTCCACTCTGAACCACGGCAGGGACCAGCAGGACATATTGGCTACAGGGAGGCAAAACCAGGCAGCTAGTTCAGTCAAATAAGGCTGAATGACAGAAGGGAACACATGATAACAATCCACATGCAGGGGGGTTCAGTCGCTACTAAGCAATCCTTATTTTTGTGAAATCACTACTGAGAAATCCTTACTTCTATAAAATCCATCCACAGCCTTGTGAAACCAAAAAAGACTCCTTTTTACTTAAGGGAACTTTGGGTAGGGTCCTGAGCGAGCAGAGGACGGAGGTTTGTCCCGCAAACTACTCCGTTGCTAGACCATTCCCTGAGCTGAGAGCAGCCAGGCTAAGGGATGGAGTTCTTCTTTCTGAAAGTTAATGTGTTTCTCTTCAGAATACCCCAGTGAGTTACGGCGCTGTTATTTCCACCCTTGTAAAGGTGGAAACTTGGCACACAGAGGCCACCACAGGCAGTTAGGTGACCGAACAATGAGCACTGCAGTGCCCCTAAAATGGAGCTCACAGCCTTGAACCAGGCCCTGAGTTTCCCTGTACAATACAGGGGGAGAGTTAGGAGTCCTAAAAAGAAATTCACAATATACTTTGTATGGATACTGTGAGCAGTGGGTGTGCCTGAAATCCCAACCCTTTCTGGCATGCAAGCATCTTACTAAGCACCACTAGGAGGCATCTTCCATCATGGGGGAATGATGGCTTGGAAGCACTTTTCATCTACAACATGGCTGGAGAACAAGGAGCTTCCCTATTCTAATATAATAAAAGCCATAGTCTGTCTGTCTGTTTGTCCGTAATGCTCTGGGCCAACTGCGCATGCACAGCCGAGAGGGCGGGTGCCGATTGGCTGGGCAGCCCGAGCTGTGCAGTCCAAGTTTCAGCCGCTGCTGAGGAAGTTTGGTGGTGGCAAGGAACATGCCTCAGCCACCTGAGCAGCGGGGCTGCCCCCCAGAACAGCTAGCAGGGAGGGGGAGGAAGGGAGGGGAGGCAGGCGGACGTGGAGCGGTGGGGAGGAAGGTGGAGTGGGGTCAGACATGGGGGCCACGGGGCCCATAGGCAGAGGGAGGAAAAAAATTGAGGGGGCTGAGTGTGCGTGGGCCCCCCACAAGGTGGGAAAGTCTGCAGGGGAGGGGAGGAGTTTGGCTGCAAGCAGGCAGGGTTTGGGAGTGAGTGAAGCAGAGCAGGGATTGAGGCCCACCGTGCCTGTGCAACCGCCCCTTCTCCCACACCTGGGGCCGTTGCCTGGTGCTGGCAGCCCCCACAAAACCGCCACCTCCAGCCTCACACCAGCCCCAGCTGCCTCCCCGTACTGCCTGGGATGGGGGCTTGGAGCTGGGGGCCTGAGCAGGGCTCGCTTCGGCTGTACCACAGGGCCAGAGCCCCCAGGACTTCTGCGCCTGCCCTGGGTTATCCCTGGGAAACCTCACGGCTCCTTCAGATGTAGGACACCAGGGAGCCAAGGTAGCAGGGAGGCATGGGGCAAGGGTGGCTGCAGCTGCAGATGGGCTCTGCCTGCTCCCTGCCTGCATGCCCCACTCCTGCCTTTGACAATGGCAAGGCACCATGTGCATCCCTGCTGGGCAGACCAGGCAGCAAGGCACATGGCACCACGCTGCTGTCAAAGCAGCAGCAGCAAGGCATGCCAGCAGGGAGCAGTCAGAGCCTGGCCCACCACTGCAGCTGCCCTTGCCCTGTGCACAGATGAGGGGCAATGTGCCCCCCCACTTGGCTCCCAGGTGCCTCTGGAGTAGCCGCTGGGCTGCACTGGGTTCCTTCTGGGGATGACCTGGGGTGGACACGTGGGTCCCGGGGGTTCTGGCCCAGCGGGGTAGCTGAGGCTGACCCTGCTCTGGCCCCTGGCTCCAGGCCCAGCCGGGCAGTGCGAAGAAGCAGATTGGGTCAGTGCAGGGCTGGTGGGGGGTGGTTTCACAGGGGCTGCTGGCGGCGGGCAACAACCTTGGGCGTGGGGGAAGGGGTGGCCGCATAGGCCCAGCAGGCCCTGGCCCCAATCCTGGGCCTGGCTCTGCTCCTGTCCCAGCCCCTCTCCCCCAATAGACTTTCCCGCTGCGGGGTGGAGGGAACGCGCATGTGCACACACTCAGCACCCCCCCCAATTCTTTTTCTCCCTCTATGTGTGCGTGCATGTGTGTGTGTGTGCATGCATGTGTGTGTCTGTTCATGGCAGGAGGGAGAGTGCTTGTGTCTGTTTGTCCATTTGCAGAGAGTGTGAATAGTGTGCTCACCTGTCTGAGTGTGTCCGTCTGTGTGTCTGTCAGTGCATGCATATGCGTGCATCTGTGTGCATGCATCAGTGTGTGTGCACGTGTCTGTGTTCATGGCAGGGAGAGTATGTTTGTGTCTGTGTGTCCATGTGCAGAGTGAGTGAGAGTGTGCACCTGTTGTGTGTGTTCATGCATGTCTGTGTGTCCATGCACGTGTCTGTTTATGGCAGGAGGAAGAGTGTGTTTGTGTCTGTGTGTCCATGTGCAGAGTGAGTGAATACAGTGCATGCTCATCTGTGTGTGTGCATGCGTGCGTGCGTGTGTGTGTGTGTGTGTGCACGTGCATGAGTTTGTGTGCATGTGTCTGTGTTCATGGCGGGGAGTGTGTTTGTGTCTGTGTGTCCATGTGCAGTGAGTGTGAACCCATCTGCATGTATGCATGCATGCGTTTGTGTGTGGGTGCATGCGTTTGTGTGTGGGTGCATGCGTGTGTGCATGTGAGTATCTGTTCATGGCAGGAGGGAGAGTGTGTTTGTGTCTGTCTCTCCAGGTGCAAAGAGTGCACTATGCCACTGCCTCCTCCTCCAATTTTGCAGGGCTAATTTGGGGGAGACAGGTGTAAAAGCGATAGTTGGTCTGCTTCCTGCTGCTTGTTCCTCCTGCTCTCCCAGCCCAAGCTGGTTATTTCAAAACAATAAAAGACAGTACTGAAGAAAAGAGGGAGTTACATCATGAAATGAATCATTGCTTCTCAGTGTTGTAATCCTGGTCTCACCACTCCCACATCAGTTCTTATTTACTTCATTAACTGAGCTTGGCCAATTTAGCTTGTACAATACTCCAGGAAAGGACTAAGAGGTAAGTTTTCAACAGTGACCAAAGAGTAGATCCACAAAAGGGCCTTTTAGGTGCCTGGGAGTGGAATTCACAAACCTGAGGTAGGTGTCTAATGTTCACCCTGGAGAGTGAACAGGGAGAGTTAGATGACTAGGTACAGGAGTCACAGTGGACAGCAGGTTGAGCGTGGGGATATCGAAGCCACCCTAATAAGTATATGCTGAGAGAGGGGTTCTGGTTCCTATCCTGGCACTGTGCTTCTGTATTTTGTATAAAATACTTCATTCAGAAGCAGTGTCAGGACCAGAGCCTTCCATCACAGCCCACAGCCTGGTGTTTAGACCCAAGTCACAGTAGCTGTGACCAGTGCTTTACTGATGAGGGTGTTAGCTCCTCCAGCCATGATTTTTTGAATGAGCGTGGCCATGGCTGCTGAGCTTTGCATGCAGCTCAGTTCGGTTGGTGTGTTAGGGGTGTTCAGAACATGTTTCTAAACCAAGACCCTTGGTGGACTTGGCAGCAGGGCCATGTAGTTTGTGAACCCTGACTGGACCTAGGAGTGATACAGGTGTCAAAACTCAAGTCGGCCATGATGATGGTGCCGCTGGGCACATGCAGTAGCAGTACTTCAGGCACTTAGAGCTTTACTGGTAAAACTTCTATAGATTCTTAGAGACCTAAGACTGTGTCTAGATGAAATGAGGGGTGTGTGTGCATGACACTTTAAAGCAGGCTAAATGCTTTTGCACCCTTTAATGGTGTTGGTGTTTGCACACCTTGGCAATGTATTGCGTATTAATTCCAGCCGCTGTAGGAAATTCGGCGGTGTAATGCATTTTAAATGACTTGGGGTGCAGCAAACTAAAACTCCTCCTCCAAGGAGTTTTAGTTTGCTGCCCCTACAGCCATGGAGCAAATCACCAGGCTCTGTGCAGCTCAGGGGCTCTGCAGGAAGCCCTGCAGGCAGCCTGGCAGCAGCCCGAGAAGGCAGGCTCCGCCCAAGAAAAGCTGCAAGCCTGATTTTTTTTTCTTCTCCCCTGGAGCCTGCCTGAGCTGCGTGGGGGCCTGGTGCTTCCCTCTGCAGCTGCAGTGCCCCCTGGGACCACCAAAGCCAGGTGTCTGTGGGCAGGTGTCGCCTGGTGTGGGGGGGAGGGTGCGCTGCTGCTGCGGAGGGAAGCACCAGCCCCACTCTGCAGCCGAGGGACCATTCTGCCCACCTGCAGCTCGCCCTCCCTCCCCACCATTGGAGAGGCAGGTAAGTCAGCAGGGTGCGTGCACAACACAGGAGTTTAATTGGCCCTAAATTGAAATGGTGCTTTCAAAAACCCACCGCTTCAGTTTAGGGCCCCTGTTTTATCTACACATGCCCCAAAAAGTTACTTGGAAGTTTTTGCAGATTGCTTACTGAGGTTTAAGGGCCCAAATTTTGCTTAAGCTGAACTTCAGGTGCCCAAGTCTTAAATGTTTTTCAGGTGCCTAAGTGCATATAAGGGTTCCAAGAAACTTGTACTCCAAAGTCACTTAGCTCTCAAGGTATCTAAATTAATTTGGGTTTTATATTTTGGACCACAAAAATCCGTAGGTTCCTGAAGTTAGGCTCCCATACATGAGCATCCTAGCTGGAGCAGCTGGGCATTGAAACCACTGCTAAGTCCCTAGAAGTGCTGCCTACTCACTCAGCTCTACCAATGCATGCTAGCTCTGACCATAAAATACAGCCTGCTAATTTAGGCCTGGGCCAGCTACTCAGGTCTGCTGATGCCACGTCACTCAACTACACCAGCCTCTGTTATTTCACTCCTGGGTCTCTGCTAAGCAGATCAGATTTCTTACCTTTTTTGTGATGAGAGGGAAAATTCACTTTAGACCAACAGTCTGCAACCTTGCCAAGCTGTAGGCCAAAACAACTCAGCTCTGGTCAAATTAGCTCCAGCGGCACATCAATATCGGGGCCCTTGTCCGTGCCAGAGCCAGGGCTGGGCAGTAGAGAGCTGTGCTGGGGTTGGACAACTGTCTATGTTGTGCTGCTGCCACTTCACTCTCCCCTTGCCCCCTCCCCTGACTGCAGCATGGGCACAACTTCAAACCCAGATACAGTTACATGCTGGCTGGAACCTGTGTCTATACCTCAGGTGAGGCAGAAAGGGTGGAGAGAACCAGTGGTGGTGCGGGTGCAGCTCCCAAACACCTGATCCCAGTGTAGGTGCAGGCACAAAGGCTCCTATCACCACAATGCTGTCAGAACCTCACCAGCTGCACAGGCTGGATCCAGTGGCTCTGTGCATCAGATTTGGTCCTTAAACCATATATTGCCAACACTTGCTCTAGATTACACTGAAACATCATCCCAGTATATTTCAATTACGGCTTGAATTGCAACCTGAATTTAAGTCTCAAATTCCCCAGAGCATTATACAGAGAGGTATGGTTGTAAAAAATAAGCAATTATTATATAGTACAAAGAAAGAAGATGCGATCTCTTACGGTTCAGAAAACTCTGCAGCAGTTAAATGAAGGAAAAGGATGCTTAGAAAAATCCTTGACCACATCTCTGTCTTCGAAGGTGGTGACAGAAAGACACAGATGTGACCTCTCCTGAACAGAGAACACACCTTCTGGCTTATAAACTCTCTTCAGCCACCACCCACTTCTTCATTATCTCATTCATATTCTAATGAATAGATGAAGAAATAACATTTGCATAGATTGAACTTCCTAACTTCTGCCTTTTTTTTCCACTCCCACTGAAGTTCAGGGAGGTTCCAGTGTTTCTAATAACCCCATTACAATATTATAAGCCCAGCCACTCCCTGCTTCTTGGGATGTTTCACCAGCGTTTGCATTATTATACAGAGAAGATTCCCTTATGATGTTCCAGCTTGTTAATATGTATCATCGCATCAGCATTTTTAAATTTTGTCAGGGACACTCCTAGACACAGCACAAGACACAACAACTGCCAGATCACTGTTCTGTCTCATGCCTTTCATGTTGGATAGCAAAAATATTGCACAGAAGTTGTAGTCAACTTCAACTAAGAAAGGGAAGAAAACCACAATTTTATTTTCAAGGAAGAAGGACAGAAAAAAATAGGCCAATCTTTATGTGCTCATGTCTTAAAGACTGTCAGGCCTAACACTTTTAATGGAGCTTGTAACCATTGGTATCATTAGCATTCTATCAAGGAAAAAGGCAGCTACACTTAAGGAGGCACGTAGGTATCTTCCTTGTCCAGGTACAGAGCACTGACTCTTTTTTCTAACAATGGGACTAAGCTCTTTAATTCTCCCTATCAAATCACTTTAGCTAGCACTGGTATACCTTTGTAGGATATTGCAAGAATCCCATGTGCTGCTGGAGCTACTAAGTGCTAAGTGTCTATCCTTGCTGAGGCACTGTGCTAGTAGGGCCATGTGTAGACAAAACGAGAGGTGTGTATGCATGACACTTTAAAGCAGGCTAAAAGCTTTTGCACTGCTTTAATGGTGTCGGTGTTTGCACGCCTCGGTGGTGTATTGCACATCAATTCCAGCTGCTGTAGGAAATTCGGTGGCATAATGCACGTTAAATGACTTGGGGTGCAGCAAACTAAAAGTCCTCAGGAGTTTTAGTTGTTGCCCCTACAATCGCAGAGTGAAGCACTGGGGCCCATGCAGCTCTGCAGGAAGCCCTGAAGACAGCTTGGCAGCAGCCCAGGAAGGCAGGCTCTGCCCAAGAAAATCAGCAAGCCTGAATTTTCCACCCCCGAGCCTGCCTGCCTGCCTGCCTGAGTTGCGTGTGGGCCCGGTGCTTCCCTCCACAGCTGTGGTGCCCCCCAGGACCGTCCAAGCCAAGTGCCTGTGGTCAGGTGCCACCTAGGGGGGAGCCACTGCTGCCACAGAGGAAAGCACCAGCCCCTGCTGCAGCCCAGGGACCACTCCACCTGCCGGTAGCTCACCCTCCCCTCCCTGCCACTGGAAAGGCAGGTAAGTGCGGGGTGTGTGCATGACACAGGGGTTTAAAGGGCCCTAAATTGAAGCAGTGGATTTAAAAACCACTGCTTCAATTTAGAGCCCCCTTTTTGTCTACACACACCTTAGGTGTCTATCCTTGCTGATATATTGGCTGGACTTTCTTGGAAAACAAAGACACCAGCAGGGTCAGGCAGCACAACAGATACATGATACACAGTTATGAGGAGCTCATTAGAAAGAAAGCTGATTATTGGATACAAGTCATATAGCTGTGACAGCAGTCAGGTAGTCGTGGCCGAGTGGTTAAGGCAATGGACTAGAAATCCATTGGGGTCTCCCTGCACAGGTTTGAATCCTGCTGACTATGCACTGCTTTCACCACTTGTGAGGTGTGCTCCCTTTTGGGGTCTCTGGCGCACCAGCTGGAGGAGCTCCAGGCTGCAGTCCAGAGACTGCATGCCATCAAGGACTCTGAGCAGGAGACTTCTACTGCCAGGCCCTCCCCCCCGGGAGGTGGAGGGTAGACCCTGGTCACCCTCCAGGATAAGGGAGGACACCAGGACTTCCCCTCCTGTCCAGCCAAGGGGATGGACCAAGGTGGTCAAGGGCCTCAGGACCCTCTGCACCAAGGTCCCCACCCTGCTGGAGCTTTGCAACAGGTATGAACCTCTTGCAGCCCCAGCAGAGCCTGCTAAGCTGCCAGCTCCGGTAGACAGCACAGGCCCAACCATAGCTACAGCCCCTGCTCTCCCCCTCCATCCTGAGAGGGACTGAGGGGGCAATCTGCCGCCCCAACCCCTTAGTTCGGGAAGACTGCTGCTTCCCAGGAGCCTGAATCCGAGACATTACAGAGAAGATCCCTGAACTCCTCTAGCCCACTGACTACTACCCTATGTCCTTATCCATGTGGGCACAAATGACATGGCTTGGAGCGCTCACAGCTGGGTCATGAGGCGCTACAGGGATTTGGGAGCAAGGCTAAAGGATTTAGGGGAGCAGGTGGTGTTTTCTTTGATCCTCCCAGTCTCGGGCTATGGGTGGAGGAGGGAGAGGTAGTGAGCCAAAGACTGCAACGCTGGTGTCATTGGGAAGGCTTCGGCTTCCATGACCACAGCCCGTTCTTTGATGAGAGAGGCAGCAAGCTGCTGGGAAGGGATGGCGTCTACCTTGCTCCGTCGGGGAGGAGGCTCTTTTCAGCGACTGGCTGACCTGCTCCACCGGGCTTTAAACTGAGCGCGCCAGGGGATGTGGAGACTACCGCCACTGCTAGCCTGCTGAGTAACCCTTGCAAAGCCAGCAGGTCAAGGCACTTAAAGGAGTCCACCTCTGCCCCAGCCCTGGAACAACCTGTAGGCAAGGCAAAGGCCCCCAAAGGGACACTTGTCTGCCTGTACACAAATGCCAGGAGCTTAGGGAATAAACAGGAGGAACTTGTCCTCCTGCTTAACACAAATAATTACGATGTCATAGGGATAACGGAGACCTGGAGGGACTCCACCCATGACTAGGCCACAGGTATAGATGGCCTGTACAGGAGAGATTGAGTGGACAAAAGGGGCAGGGTTGTAGCTCTCTATGTCAAGGAAAGCTACGTGTCCCTGCAAGCTGACATTGGTGCCCAGGGTGGACGACTGGAGACTCTCTGGGTTAAAATACGTGGGGAACACGGCACAGGGGACACAATGGTGGGAGTCTATTACAGACCTCCTACCCAGGATCAAGAGCTTGACCAGGAGTTCACCAGGAAATTGGCTAAAGCTGCGCACTCCTGGTGTATGGTTGCCATGGGAGACTACAACTACCCTGACATCTCGTGGGAAGAGTGCTTGGCCAAATCAGAGAGGTTGCAAAGCTTTCTCTCATGCGTGGATGAGCTCTACCTGATGCAAGAAGTCGACAGGCTGACAAGGTAAAGTGCTGCTTGACCTGGTACTGGCTATGGGGGACGACCTAATCAGCGACCTAAAGATTGAAGGGAAACTGGGTGACAGTGATCATGAGCTGATCACCTTCACCATCTGCCGTAAAGCTGGCAAGTCAGTCAGCAATACAGAAGTCCTCAACTTCAGGAAAGCTGACTTTGACAAGCTCAAGAGGCTTGTAGGTGAGGCCCTAAGGGACAATGACCAAAAGGGGAGGGGAGTTCAGGAAGAGTGGTCGCTCCTCAAGGGAGTGATCCTGAATGCACAAGCTAAGTCCATTCTGTCTCAGAGGAAAGGCAGCAAAAGGGCACAGCGGCCCCCTTGGCTTTGCAGGGAACTAGCAGACCTCCTGCATCTAAAAAGAAAGACCTACAAAGGATGGAGGACAGGATCCACCTCCAAGGAGGAATATTCTGAACTAGTCCAGACCTGCAGGGAGCAAACCAGGAAAGCCAAGGCTGTGACTGAACTCAAACTAGCTACAAGTATCAAGGACAATAAAAAGTCCTTTTTTAGATATGTGGGGAGCCAGAGGAAAAGCAAAGGCAACATTGGACCCCTGCTAAACCAGATGGGACAACTGACAACTGATTCCCAGGAAAAAGTCAACTTGCTAAATGGGTACTTTGCATCCGTTTTTCACCAGTCCCAAGGGGCACCCTTGCCCATTACAGGACAGGAATTTCTGGGTGAGGATGATTCATTACCCTCCATCAATGCTTACCTTGTGAAGGAACACCTAGAGAGGCTGGAACACCTTCAAGTCAGCCGGCCCTGACAGCTTACACCCCAGGGTACTCAAGGAGCTGGCAAGCATCATAGCTCAGCCCCTGGCATGGATCTTTGAGAACTCCTGGTGCTCTGGTAAAGTGCCTGAGGACTGGAAGAAGGTCAATGTGGTGCCTATCTTGAAGAAGGGGAGGAAAGTGGATCTGGCAAACTACAGGCCCATCAGCCTGACCTCTATCCCGGGGAAGGTCTTAGAAAAGATTATCAAAGAGGCCATTCTTAACAGACTGGCCGACGGCAGCATCCTGAGGGATAGCCAGCACGGGTTTTTGTGGGTAGGTCTTGCTTGACCCATCTTATGCTTTTACAACCAGGTGACCTATCACCTGGACAAGGGAGAGGTGATTGATGTTGTATAGCTTGACTTTAAAAAAGGCTTCGATCTGATATCCCATGATCACCTCTTGGCAAAACTAGCTAACTGTGGCTTTGGCTTCACCATGATCCGCTGGCTGGGGAACTGGCTCTGCAGTTGGACTTAGAGGGTAGTGGTTGACGGAAGTCAATTGTTGTGGTGCACTGTGACCAATGGGGACCCTCAAGGCTCTGTCCTTGGGCCAACACTATTCAACAACTTCATTAATGATGTGGACATTGGTATCAGAAGCAGACTGGCCAAGTCTGCCAACGACACCAAACGCTGGGGTAAAGCGTCCACACCTGAGGACAGAAGGGCGATCCAGGCCGACCTTGACAGGCTCAGGAAATGGGCAGATGAGAACCTGATGGTGTTTAACACTGAAAAATGCAAGGGTCTCCACCTTGGGAAGAAAAACCCGCAGCATGCTTATAGGCTTGGCAGTGCTACATTGGCTAGCACTATGGACGAAAAGGACTTGGTGGTCATGATTGACCACAAGATGAACATGAGCCTTTAATTTGATGCTTCAGCTAGTAAAGCAAGCAAAATGCTGGTTTGCATCTATACATGCTTCTCAAGCAAATCCCAGGACGTCATTCTCCCATTGGCCTTGGTGAGGCCACAGCTGGAGTACTGCATCCAATTTCGGGCTCCGCAATTCAAAAAGATGTGGAGAAGCTTGAGAGAGTGCAGAGGAGAGCCACGCACATAATCAGAGGTCAAGAAAACAGACCTTATGGCGAGAGGCTGAGAGCTATGGGAGTCTTCAGCCTGGAAAAGTGCAGGCTTAGGGGTGATCTGGTGGCCACCTATAAGTTTATCGGGGTGCTCACCAGGATCTGGGGGAACATCTGTTTACCAGAGCGCCCCAGAGGATGACAAGGTCATAGATTCATAGATTCATAGATGTTAGGGTCGGAAGGGACCTCAATAGATCATCGAGTCCGACGCCCTGCATAGGCAGGAAAGAGGGCTGGGTCTAGATGACCCCATCCGTATGCCTATCCAACCTCCTTTTGAAGACCCCCAGGGTAGGGGAGAGCACCACCTCCCTTGGGAGCCCATTCCAGACCTTTAGGAAGAAGTTCTTCCTAATGTCTAGTCTAAATCTGCTCTCTGCTAGCTTGTGGCCATTATCTCTTGTAACCCCCGGGGGTGCCTTGGTGAATAAAACCTCACCCATTCCCTTCTGTGCCCCTGTGATGAACTTATAGGCAGCCACAAGGTCTCCTCTCAACCTTCTCTTGCAGAGGCTGAAGAGGTCCAGGTGCCCT
>NW_005842582.1:177014-206190 GCF_000455745.1 Alligator sinensis
CCAAGCAGGTCATTTCCTAGGCAGTAGGTATGCTGGACATTTTTCCTCCCTAGGTGCAGCACTTTGCATTTCTCCTTGTTGAATTGCATTCTGTTGTTTTCCGCCCACATGTCCAACCTGTCCAGGTCTGCTTGTAGTTGTTCCCTGCCCTCCGGCGTGTCCACTTCTCCCCACAGTTTTGTGTCATCCTCAAACTTGAACTGGGTACACTTCACTCCCTCACTGATGAAGATATTGAAGAATATCAGTCCAAGGACCAAGCCCTGCAGGACCCCACTGCCCACACCCTTCCAGGTCGATACCGACCCATCCACTACAACTCTCTGGGTGCGACCCTCTAGCCAATTCACCACCCACCGGACCGTGTAGTCATCCAAGTCACAGCCTCTTAACTTGTTTACCAGTATGGTGTGGGATACCGTATCGAAGGCCTTCCTGAAGTCTGTATCAGACATCAACCCCTACTCCTGTGTCCAGGCATTTTGTAACCTGGTCATGAAACGAGACTAGATTAGTCAGGCATGATCTACCTGCTACGAACTCATGCTGGTTCCCCCTCAGCATAATTTGTCCTGCTGGGCTCTCGCAAATGTGAGCCTTGATAATTTTTTCAAAGACTTTGCCTAGGATGGAGGTGAGACTGACTGGCCTATAGTTGCCTGGGTCCTCCTTCCTCCCCTTCTTGAAAATGGGGACCACATTAGCCCTTTTCCAGTCCTCCGGGACAAATGGTCAAATGGTCACAAACTCCTTCAGGATTGTTTCAGGATGGATATAAGGAAGAACTTCTTTACAGTCTGAGCCCCCAAGGTCTAGACTAGTCTGCTGCCGGAGGTGGTTCAAGCACCCACTTTGAACACCTTCAAGAGAAATTTGGATGTTTATCTTGCTGGGATCCTATGACTCCTGCTGACTTCCTGCCCCTGGGGCAGGGGGCTGGACTCGATGATCTTCCGAGGTCCCTTCCAGCCCTAATGTCTATGAAATCTATGAAAGTCCTTTGTGTGTACTGTAGGCAGAGTGGAGGACAGGGTTATGAGTGGATTTTAAACACATCTGAGTTTGTAGTTGGTCAAACCCATAGATTAAGCACATATTAATTTTGACATTTTTCAATGGGAAAACATTGAAATAAATCATATAAAAATGTGTAGAATTCACCAGCCTAGAGTTCAGTTTGTTAAGGAAATATGCAGAAGCAAGATTTAGACTAAAACCATTAAGCCACAAAAGAAAAAAATGAGCAGTTTCAGCATACTGGTGCATTTTTCTCCAGACCTGCTTTCTTTTAACATGAAATAGCTCCCAATAAAGGTAGCAACTTTTACGTCACACAAAAAGAAGGGGTACTTGAAGCCTGGAGCACTGGTTCCATTAGCAAAGATGAAGGGGCATTTCCAAGACAGAAAGAGACATAAGGCACTATTGTATAGTAATTATATTTTGTGAAACCTTGTTTAGAAATTCATTTCCTAATAAAAATACTGAACCCACAAATCAGGCACTATACATCTAGCAGCAGCTGGGATGCAAAGATGAGCTTTGATCTTCACTGCACATCAGCATGTTTGGTCCAGATCTTTAGACTGTACTGAGAATGACACACTGCCCAGTTATCCTTGACAACAGAGATAAAACCAAAATATTTTGGTTTGAAATGAGAGGGACATAGGGAAAATGACTGTCAAGGAGGTGCAGTGACCATAGTTTACCTAGTGGAAATAAAAGGGAGGATAACAGAGAGCCATCGCAGCCAGATGCTACAAAGCAGAGGTTCAGAAAAGGCCTTGAGACTGAAGATGACATAAATACACTTATTGACCTGAGAATGATTCTATTTTCCATTGGTCTAAAGAAGACATAATTGAAGAAATCACTGTAAAGAGTAAACCTCAGAAAAGGAGATAGAGGTGCAGAGCACCCTTCATGACTGAGCTTACCTTCACAATTTAAGTGCAGACTTTCCATAAGATAAAACATGCAGTCACTAATTAAAGGGGAGGTGTATGTCTGTGAATCTGTCACAATTCTTTGCTGTGTGCAGCAGATATTTATGTATAACAGCCAGCTTACAAGCTGCAAAGGAAGCTGCAAGGAAAGCTTCCCTCTTCTGTTTCAGTTCACATGCAGGTTGTTATTAAAAGGGCGCGTCTACATGTGCAGTTACGTAAGACCAATTTACTTACAAGTAAAGTACTAGCAAGTAAATGGTCCTGGGGATGCATCTACACATGCAGGGATGTGGGAGCAGATTTGCTGCTCCCAGCAGCAAGCTGCTCCCATGTCCTGAGGCCCTGCAATGGGCCCCTGCCACCACCAGGGGGCAGCTGTAGTCGGCAGACATCTTGACAAGCCAGCCCGGCTCTCTGCTCCTTGACCAGGCACTTCCCTGGCAAGGAAGACTGTCCACAGCACAGGGACACCATGTGGCAGCTGTCTCTGCGCTGCCTGTGCCTCCCCATGCCATGGCTGCTCCAGCCCCTGCCCGACAGTTATGACCAGCGCCCCGGGCTCCTGCCGGCAACCACGCTGGCCCTGCTGGCTCACTGCACTGGCCACTGGCTAGCCCACAGCTCTCTAGGCCCTTGTGGCTCTCCCACAGTGACCCCTGCTCACCTGCGCACCTGCTGCCTGGACCCTGTCTGCCTAGACCCTCTCTGGCCAGACCCTGGTAGGGACACCAATGAGAGGCTACTGGATGCCAGCACCAGGGCCACCCTCGCTCTCCTGTGCCTCCAGGCCAGCTGCCTCTGGGCCCGCCACACTAGCTAGCACTGGTGGCTGCCTGTCATCCAGCACACCTGGGAAGATGAGCAGTAGCTGGAGGCATTCAGGATGACCCAGGTGACTTTCTGGGATCTCCTGGAGCAGCTCTGGCCATGCCTAGAGTGGCAGAACACCAGCATGTGGCCACTCCTTCCCATGGATGCCCAGCTGACCCTCGTTCTGCTCAAGCTGGCCATGCCCATCAGCCTGCAGTACATTGGCCACCTGTTTGGCATGGGCAAGGCCACCACCTGGGAGGCCATCTTGGAGGTGTGTGGTGCCTTCCAGCATGTGCTGGGGGACACTGTGCACCATGTGCATGCCACCCTGGTGGTGGTGGCAGGGTTCCATGTCTGGGATTCCCCCAGTGCATCAGGGCCCTGGACAGGACCCACATCCCCATTATCTGCCTGCCCTATGGAGACCAGCCCTACTACAGCTGGCAGGGCTTTCACTTTGTGGTGCTGCAGGCCATCATGGATCACCATGGGGCCTTCACGTGAATGCTGACTGGGGGGGGCAGTGCCCATGACATCGATGTCTTCAGGAACTCCACCCTGCCATTCCTGATGCAGAGTGGGAACTTTGCTCCAGGGGTGCTGGACCTGCAGTTGGGTGCCGTGGCAGTCCCACCCCTCCTTACCTGTTCTTCCTGTGGCTCATATGGCCCTACACTGGCCAGCTGGACCCTTTCCAGGCTCACTTTAACCACTGCCAGGCCAGACCCACGCCCTGGTGGGGTGCATCTTTGGCTGCCTCAAGGGCCACTGGCATACCCTCACCACTCACCTCAAGTTTGCTGAGGACAACCTCCCCCAGGTCATCATCACAGCCTGCATGCTGCATAACATCTATGAGGCCCAGGGAGAGCTCTTCCACAAGACCTGGGCAGAGGAGGAGCACCAGGCAGAGGACCTCTTGCAGTGGGAGCACCACATCCAGCAGCAGCAGGGGCACCTCCCACAGAGGCCCAAGGACAGCCAAACACCTGTCAGAAGAGGCCAAGGCACCAGGGGTGGGAAGCGCTGGCTGACCACTTCCTCCTGCACTCCACACTGTAGTCCACCTGCACTGCCACCCACAGGCCCCCTTCCCAGATTTGATTCAAAACAGATTCGGCCTGATTCGGTGGACGAATCTACGAATCCGAATTGAATCTGATGACCAATTAAAAGGTTTGAATTGATTCAGTAAAGATTCGGAGAACTTTGGTGATTCGGGCAGTCCCCGCTGGCTGCAGCAGGGATCTGGACGAGGACTCTGAGCTAGTAAGTAGGGGACGGGGGAGGGGAGGCTGGAGAAGGGGACCATGGGGGGACCTCTGCCAGGCCCCATCCTCTGCCTGCTCCCCCAGCCCCCCCAAGCACTCCATGACCCCTGCCTGCTCTCCCAGCCCCCCCGCCCTATAGCTGCCCCAACTACTCAGTTCCCAGTTGTTTAAAAAAAGCCCCCACTTACTGGGTGCTGCCAGGTCGGGGAGGGGTGATCCTTGCTGCCCCCCACTTCCCCACACTGCATGAGGGGCTTTCCATGAGCCTCCTGACCCTGCGCACTCTCCCAGCCCCCGCATGGCTGCCCTGCCCACTCCAGTAGAGGGTCCTTTGAAAAACAAACAAACTGAGACTCACCGGCTGCTGCAATGGCTTTGGGGCTTCTGGGGGCTTGTGGAAGAGCTCCCCACACAGTACAGGGCACTGGGGGGCAGCGGGGATGGCCCCCTCCCCCGCTGAGCAGTAGTTATTTTTTTTTTTTTAAGGGCCGGGAGCTGGGTTGGGCAGGGCAGCCGTTGGGGGGGCTGGGACAGTGGGCAGGGGTCCGGGTGCCCATGAAAGAGCCTCTCAACATGGCGTGGGGCAGTGGGGGCAATGGAGATTGCCCCCACTGGGAAGGAGCCGGTGAGTGCGGCTTTTTTTTTTTCAGTGAGCCGGGAGCTGGGGCAGGCGGGGCAGCTATTGAGATCAGGTGGAGGATGCGGCTTGTGTGATTAGGAGATTCAGCTGATTCAACAGGAGCTGAATCTCTGAATCATATTCAGCCAAATTGATTTGGGACAGTGATTTGAATCACCAAATCAAATCACTGTCCCCCGAATCAGCCGAATCCAAAGCAAATACTAGCTGCTTCGCACAGGCCTACTGCAGACTCCTTTCAAAGAACAAGTTTTTATTCCCCCTCACACCAACAATAAAACACCTTCTTCCCCATGAAAACAATTCACAATGTTCTATGTGTGCCATCGCAGGGTGGGGGCACCTAGGGATTAGAGCCCTGGGACAGACAGCCAGCACCCTGGCCTCTGGCTGCTGCCCTGTCGAGGCACACACTGCCACAAGTCTGGAGGGCAAGGGACTCACCCAGGGGCGATGGCAGTCAGTGGTCCCCTGGTGTGGGTGGTTCCACCTCTAGTGTCCAGGGCCAGGAGGGCCGGCATCAATGCATTCCTTGGCATATGAGAGGCCCGTGTCTGCCTAACTGCAGGGTCAAGGGCTGCTCAATAAATTTTGCACTTTCTCCCAACTCTCTGAGTACTGTTGTTGGGGAATGCAGGGACAGGGAAGAATGGCTGGGCTGGGCTGGGCTGGGCAGGGAGTGGGGGCAGGGGCAGGGGCCAGGCCAGGCCAGGGAGGGCTTTCTGCCCAGTGCAGGGCTTACCACATGGCCAGGGCTGGCATGGACAGCAACTCAGGTTGATCCCGGCTGGAGGTGATGACATGTGGCTCCAAGTGGTGTCCTCAGAAGGCGGGGTGCGATATGTGGGCACTCAGGCAAGGTCCCCACCCAGGGAGGAGCTGGTGCTGCTGGCAGTCAGTAGTGACATGGGTGGCTGTGCCTCATGGCTGGGGCTGAGGCTTAGGCGCTGTTGGGCAAGCACTGGCCTGGGCTCCCCGAGCTGCTGGTGGAGGCTGTGGCTGTGGAGCTCAGAGGGACAGGCTGCTAGAGGCCCAAAGTGCCCTCCGCTGGCAACACATCACCACGGATGCCAGACTGGGGAGGAGGTTCAGGCATGCTGCCCATGCTGCTGTACAACAGCACGGCTGTGGCCTGGGTCCCAGGATGCAAGGATCTCCATCAGTTACCACATAAAGGGCGTGGACTTGCAGGCACTTCCTGACCAATGATTGTGGCTGGTGATGGAAACCCCCTGTGCCCAGAAGGCCCTGACCTTTATGTGGCACTACTACACTGACCGGTGGTGCCTGTGTTCCTGCATCTAGCCTGACAGCCCCTCTTAGACATGGGCGTTGGACCACCCACCCTGCACTAGCTGGTACTGCACCTCTGCCTTGCCCCACACTGCCACAAGTTTACCAGTCTCCTCCATGGACCAGCTGGGGCCCCAGGTGGTAGGCACTGCCATCGGTGAGGACAAGGTCATTGGGGCTCCCTTGCCAGCTCCCTGGGCCTCTGTGCAGCTATCCCTGTGCTGCCAGGCCTGGGCAGCTGCCTGCCAGTCCGGAGGCATAGCTCAGGATTGACAGCCACGTGATGAGGCAGTGCATCACTGCACTGCAGTTTCCAGACAGGCTACTGGGGGTGGGCTGCAGGGAAGGTGGAGCTGGCCCTAGTGGCCAGGTGCTGGCTCCAACTGGGCCTGGGTGCTGACAGGCCTGGCAGGAGCCTGGAGCACCCTGCCGGCATGGAGGGCACTCGCCTGGCAGCTGTATGGCACTGAGGTGTCAAGCAGTGCTGCTGGAGTGCAGCCAGGTTGGTACAGCTCACCTGCGGCCTGTCCAGGGTGTAGTACAAATACATTAGATTTTAGACATAAGGCTTAAAATTAGACATGATGCTTTATTTTTGCAATATGCTTCTGTATTCAACATGGCTTGCTAACAGCTTCTGCATATAGGTTAAAGACAGCTTTACACATAGAGTTTCACAATCGCACCTGTTCAATGACCTAGAATTACACGAAGATAAGGGGTTACTAAAGGACACTGAGTTTACCACAGCTTCCCCAACACGCATGCGCCTTCATCTATCCCATAATAAGTTGAGTCTAACTTAAAAGGTCCTGACATCCTGTGGAAACTTAGACGTAACAGTAAAATTGTGAAACTGCCAATAGTTGTAAGACACGCTACAGTTCTTTGTTTAGGTAAGCTATAAAAGACCCTCAGACAAAGACTGGGGGTCGACTCTGCTTTGGGGTACTCAACCCCTTTGTTGACCGATTGCGCAATCAATAAACTTATAATGGACTCAGCCTGAGAGTGACTCCCTCCTTGAGGTATTTGGAAAAAGGCTCCAGGGGCACGAAACTAGCAATTTGTGCAACAAGGGGAACACAGGGGGCCTGGAGTGGTCTCAAGCTGCCTGGGTGTGCCCCAGGGCTCAAAATGCCTGCAGGCTTTTAAAGGCCTGAGGCTGGGGCTGTCATAGAGGTGGCCCAGCACTGGGGCAGGAGGGGCTCCTAGCCCAGAGCCCTGGGGCTAGCCTTAGGCTCGCCCCTAGGGCATTTATACACATATTTTTTCATTAGGTGACATGCCAGAGATCTGCCACTTTGGAGCAGACTGAAGTGCACTGCGCCACACAACATGCAGTTGTATACATGGTGAAATGTGCATCAGCATGCAGAAAATGGTGGTGGTGCACACTTTTGAATTAAAGCACCTCCTAAAAGCACCTGGCATTGCGACACTTGCATGTGTAAAAATGCCCCTAGTGGCAGGACTGGCCAAGAGCAAATTTGCTCCCAATTGGCATCTACATGTCCATTACTGCATAGTAACTGATCACAACTAAATTTGCTACTATTTTTGCAGGTAGCAAATTTACTTATGATTAGAGTCATTTACTGTGCAGTAATCATGCACGCATGTAGATATGTATGCCTACTGCACAGTTAAGCATCTTGTTGACATGCCCAGTCAGTTGCTGCATTTGCTGTCTCAGACAAAAAGATTGTATATGGCCTCAATTGTTACTTGGTGTTCCCCTTAATCTGAAATAAGAATCATTTTGAGTCAGAAATACACACCTGGAAAAGTTCTTGCAAAAGGAGCAGATTTTGCCCCTTCTATGTGTTTTCTTACATTCTTCTCTCTTCCCCTTTTACTTTGAGGTATGTTTACGGTACATACTATGGTTCACTGTTGAGATACCCAAACCAGGTCTAAAACAAAACCATCTAAACCTAAAGTTCCATTATCTAATTTACCCTGCTGAGTTCTCCTACTACTGTTTGCCTAGACTGCTTCTTGTAGCTGATCTAAGTAATTTCAAGCCAGCTCCGGTGACTCTGTCACAGTCCATATATTAGATATAGAAAATGGAAGAAAAAATTCCAAAAAATCTGTTTGCAGTTGGTCATAGCCTTAGATCTATCGCTTAGATTCTGACAACATTTTAAATGGGAAAACATTTAAATAAATCATATAAAAATTAGCAGAATTCACCAGTATCAATCACCCAAAAATAACATAATTAAACTTTCAGAATAGACTAGTTTCTAATTCTTTCTTATTAATCAAGGAAAGTGATTTTCCACTCTGGTCAACACTGCTGAAACCTGGAGTTCAAGAAAGATGCGGACAGGTTGGAAAGAGTCCAGCACAGAGCAAGACAAATTATTAGGATCCTGGAAGGCAAGACTTATGAGGAGACTGAAGGAAGTAGGGTTATTTAACCAGGAAAAGAAAAGACTGATTTGATAACCATCTGCAAATACCTAGTGGATGATTCTAGAGAGATGGAGATGGAGATTGGCTTTTCTCTGTGGCTTTGGGGACAGGACTAGGAATAATGACTTCAAGCTGCAGCAAAGAATATTTAGGTTGGAGATTAGGAAGAAAGTTCTGACTATGAGGGTGGTCAAGCATTGGAACAGGCTGCCTAGAGAAGTTGTAGAACTTTCCATCCTTGGAAGTTTTCAAGAGCAGGTTAGACAGGCACTTGGCTGGGATGCCTTAGTAAGAAATGGTCCTGCTTTGAGCAGTGGGCTGGACTAGATGACATGAAGAGGTCCCTTCCAGTCCTACTTTCCAATGATCCTACGATCCAGTACAGGTCCTTGTCTCACCCATTTTCTTCCTTGTTTCTAAGGAAGGGCAACGAGTTTACTGGAATATATCCAAAACCTCAATGATGCAAAACTTGGATGTTTGGCAATAATGAATCATACATAATTAATTGATTCTGTTATGGTTACCATTTGGAATTTGCATAAATTTCAGAGTGGAAGGCCCTTATCAAAACTTGCCTTTGCCTAAGTTGAAAAGCAAACATGCAGTGAAGCAGCACCTCACCACTATCTCCAGAGCTAAAGTTCTTGCTGCAAATGCTTGACCTCAGGCCCCTATAACTCACGTGAGTACCCTGACCGCCAGGCTGTTCTGGAACACCTGGCTCCTTTGGAAAGTTCACAGTGAACCAAAAGATAGGAGCCTAAGGGGGGAGAGAGAGAGAGAGAGAGAGAGAGAACAGACAGGACTGTTTTCCAAACAGAGGCTGTTTGCCAGGGAGCCAGGGTTCGGGGGGCTTGATGGACTCTGCTTGCTGTATTGCTGTTGACCGATACACATTTTTATATTAGGAAGAGATACCTGCTTCTCTCTACCCCCTCAAAGAGGTATAGTTCCCTTGCTTCCCCAAAGGAATTAACCCAGGAGGTAACTTTCAAGGGCAGCGGAGGAGAAGCACAAATAATTAAGGGGGGTCAGGGACACAAAGGCAGATCTTGGAGTCCAAGAAGTTAGGGACTCATTCTTTCTAGAAGCTGTGCCTAGGCTGGTTTCAGAGGATACTGAGAAAGACTACAGAAGCCTCCTGGGAACTGCTGTCAAAAACAGAATCTGGGTTTGTTTTTGGATGGGGTGGAGATAACATCTAATTCCCATAACTGGCAGTTCTAGGATTTGTATTGGCTATTCTCCCACATAACAACTGTGGGGAATTGTGGGGAAGTAGTGACACATAAAATACAATTTTGCAAAACTAAAGGAAGCTTTATGTACCCAACACTTCCAAAAAAAAAAGGTAACTTAATTTAGATTTATTGGGATGTCCAGCAAGGGTGTGGTAGCAGAGTAGGTAAAGTGCATTGCTACATCTTTAGAGCCTTGCTCCAAACTTGGGCCAACAGCCACACCCCCGCTGTTTTCCCATCTGTAAATTGGTACTTGGCTGTCCGATCTGAGGAATCAAAATTGGCTGTATATGATGTTAGGCCCATCACACCCTATTGTGCTACTGATTATAGAAACTGGAGTGTCTTACTCACCCTTTCCCAATCGGCTGCAAGGTTCAGGTGAGCTCTTTGCCTTCCATGTCCAACATGAATCAGGAAGCCTGATTCCAAAAGATGCTGAACATTCAATTCCACTTAAACTAATAGGATTTTCAGGTGTTTAGGCCTTCCGAAGAAATCAAGTTTCTCATCTTGAGCATCCTAAGCCCCATGTTGTAGGCTACAGCAATAGGATAGAATCCCTTTAAACAGACTATAAGAACTTCTAGTCTTTCTTACCGTCTTCTATATTTCAGAAGCCACCAGAACCAAGCCAGAGTGTACACATATAGTGATGCCTTGTGAGGATTCAAAAGGTACTCACCTGGGGCTCAACCCCGACCAGGAACACAAACGTCACCAGGTCGAGATCGCCATGCTGCAGCGAGAGCTCCCCATCCGCCCTGCCTGCCTTTACCACCTCGGCAGGTGAAGCGGATTGGGGCCAATCCGCAGCCGGGGCAATATCTGGTGGTGAGGAGCAGAGCAAAGGAAGGAAGGGAAGCCGACGAGAGAAGAGAGGAGAGAGGAACCAGGGAGCCCGGGACGGGAGAAAAATGCCCCGAGGCTGTGGCAAGCGTTGGGCCGGACTCTGAAGAAGTGGCAACAATCCCGTTACGGGGTTGAAGAGGAGGGGAAGGAGGATTCCCTTCCCCAAACAGTCCATTCTGTTTGGTTCCTGTTTTTTTCTCTTTTTCTTCGTTTTCTTTTTCATTTGTTTGAACGGCGAAGCTTTTGCCACCGAGTGCCGAGTGAGCCTGGAGCGGCTTCGACAAGAAGAAGGCTCCGGCCGGCACCAAAAAGAAAGAACATCCCAGGAAAAGGGGAAAAGCTCCGCTCTACCCAAGGTTCCTTACCACTGGACCCAGGGGTAGGGGAGCTGAGTCGGGCCAGATTGAGGAAGACAGGGAAGACCTTCCCTCCTACCATTTAGCCATCAGGATCTCCCTACATTTGTTAAATGGTTGCGCACCAATCAGCAAAGAGTGCGGGGAGAGCCCAGAGCTGGGTGAAGCCTCCAACAAGCCCTGAGGTGGCACCAGGAGCCCAGTATTCCTCGGGATCGAACTGCCTGGCAGCCCCAGAGGAAAAAAAAGAAGAAGGCAAAACAGAAATAAAAAAAAAAGTGAGAAGGAAAAAAAAAATTCTCTCTGGCTAGTCCTTTCGGCCACTCCCTCCCCAAGGCTTTGGGGGCTGGGTGGAGCCCGGTGGTCGGTCTAGGTGGAGGCAGGTAGTCACCACCTCCCTTTTATCAGTATTCCTTAAACATCAAAGTTGTGGCAGGCAAGAAGAGAGAGCACTGGACCCCACCTAGACCCACTAGAAGCGGGCTGCAACCTCCCTGAGGGGTCAGTGGATGTAAAAGCGCACGTCCGTACGCGGTGGCTACCCGACAATGCCTTGCATGTTCTAAATAGTGAGTAAAACCAGTGCCTATGTGCTTCCTTCACCCTACGTGTATTGTGTAATAACCTGAAGACACAATAATGCGAGCTACTTTTACTACCCTAGCTGTGATTATTTTATTCATTCTGTCTAAAAATAGACATAATAAAAAAACTGGTTGAAAGCAACATGATGCCACTTTTGGGTGTGTGTAGAAGAAACGGGGGGCCTAAGTTGAAGTGGTGGGTTTTAAAAAATACCACTTCAATTTAGGGTGGATTAAACCCCCGTGTCGTGCTCACACCCCGCTGACTTACCTGACTCTTCGGTGAGGAGTGGAGGGCAAGCTGCCAGCAGGCGGAGCAGTCCCTGGGCTGCGGGGGACGGGTTGTGCTTTCTCCCACAGCAGTGACAGCCCCCCCCACCAGGTGGCACCCGGCTCAGGCAGTCCCAGGGGCACTGCAGCCATGGAAAGAAGCACCAGGCCCCTGTGCAGCTCAGGCAGGCAGGCTTGGGCGGGGGGAGGAGAAGAGAAGATCAGGCTTGCCACGTTTCTTGGGAGAAGCCTGCTTTCCCAGGCTGCGGCCAGGCTGCCTGCAGGTCTTCCTGCAGAGCCGTGGAGCTGCACAGACCCTGGTGCTGTGCTCCACAGCTGTAGAGGCAGCAAACTTAAACTCCTCGAAGGAGTTTTAGTTTGTTACACCCCAAGTCATTTAAGGTACGTTATGCTGCCGAATTTTCGATAGCATCTGGAATTAATGCACAATACGCTGCTGAGGCGTGCAAACACCAACACAATTAAAGTGGTGCAAAAGCATTTAGCCCACTTTAAAGTGTTGTGCACACATTCCTCTCATTTCATCTACACATGGCCTTAGTGTTCATTTGCAAAAAGAAAAAGTAAAGTTAATACAACTGCTGGAAGTGCAACCTGGCAAATGACTAATGTGATAATCACAGAATCCTAGAAAATGAAGGTTGGAAGGAACCTAAGGAAGTCATTTATTCCAACCCCCTACTTAAAGCAGGACCATCCCTAGCTATATTATCACAGCCAATGTTTTGTCTAGCTTGGTCTTAAAAGCCTCTGGAAATCACTGGAACAGGGTTTTAATTTATTATAATGATGAAATATATATCACAAGGCTATTAAAATGCTGCTATAACAGTCTCCTTCCTGTTGAATGAAGGTCAAGTAATTGGTCTGAAATTGGTCACTAATCCGGACAGAATGAAAAGACCAATTCTCTAAGATGCCATTTGCCCTCGGCTCCCTCTGACGTAAATGGCAGCTCTGCAGTTTTCAGTTATTTCAGTCCTCAGGGTTTTTATCAGCATTGAACTGTAAAAAGAGAAGAAAACAGAGATCCAACCAGATAAGCTTTTATAATAAGAGGTCTTTATTCCTGAGAACAATACTACGTGCAAGAGATTGCTTGGAGAAAACGACACGTGGGCAAAAAAATACCACAAATGCAAACAGTGCAAATCAAAGCAAGCAATAGTTTGTCATCTTTAATAAGTGGCCTTTTCTTAAGACAGATTGTAGAGGGACTAACATACTAGATTTGCTGGTTCTTCATTACAGCTGACATTTAGAACTTCCTAGAAAGAGAGATTAAAAAGTGTCAGGTGCCCATGATTTTAGAAATCAAGAACAACAGTAGTAGTAAAAGGTGCCAACTGCTTGTCCATGCAGGCTGAGAATCTTCCATGTTAGTGGAATTGGTATGTGGCAGTACTAGGGGCTTGCCGTTAAACACATGACACATGCTATGGTGATAGACTTACATGTTTTGAGGAATATAAGATTTGGAGCCCCTTTGGAACCACACAGTATGATGCCATCTTCCAATATACTTAGGAAATGGTTTGCTTCACTTCACAAAGCTTGTGGTCACAAAATCATTGTACAACTTCTAGGCACCATCTCTCATTGACTATAGGATCAAGAAAATGTTTCCACATAATTTCTTCTGAAATGCAACATTTCTCATAATGCAGCTTACAACGGTCAGATGGTGGAGGTTTCTTCAAAACACCTCTTAAAGACTGTGATCAAATGTGAAATCTGTAGCCATGAAAATAGCTAATAATTATAAGTGGTTTTAATTACAGGAAAACCAATGATTTTTGCATCACCTTTCAGGCTCTCGTTTTTCTGTTCAATGATTTGTTTACTCAAATCTCTGGCAAATAATTCAAGAGTTTTGGAGCCAAAAATTATCAAAAAGAAAATTCTGATAAATTGATGCTATTCTTGGAGATTTATCATGCACTGTAGATGAACTGGCAAGTGCAAAAAAAGTGAAGCCTTTAATTAAGGATTAATGTCATGCTAATAGTGTCTGAAATGTTTATAGGCAGACAAGGTTCCTTGGGTGACTTTGATATCTTTTATTAGACCAACCCAAATGGTTGGAGAATGGTTATTAAGCAAGCTTTCGGGTTCAAAAACCCTTGCTTAATAACCATTCTCCAACCATTTGGTTTGGTCTAATAAAAGATATCAAATTCACCCAAGGAACCTTGTCTGCCTATGTCCTTAGACCAACACGGCTACAACTTAAACCCCTGCTGAAATGTTTATAATATATGTACTCATTTTTCTGTTTTCGTTGAGATGGTCACTTTTTCCATTTGATCACCTGACCATCGCTAGTACAAAGGGATCTTTATTCCTCATCATAGCAGGTGGCACATTAGAACAATCTGATCATAGATTTCATAGATTTCATAGACATCAGGGCTGGAAGGGACCTTGGAAGATCATCGAGTCCAGTCCCCCGCCCAAAGGGCAGGAAGTCAGCTGGGGTCATAGGATCCCAGCAAGATAAGCATCCAGTTTCATCTTGAAGGTGTTCAATGAAGGCGCTTGAACCACCTCCGGTGGCAGGCTGTTCCAGACCTTGGGGGCTCGGACAGTAAAAAAGTTCTTCCTTATGTCCAGCCTGAAACGATCTTGAAGTAGTTTGTGACCATTCGACCTTGTCATCCCTTGGGGCGCTCTGGTGAACAAACGTTCCCCCAGATGCTGGTGGTTACCCCTGATAAACTTGTAGGTGGCCATCAGATCACCCCTGAGCCTACGCTTTTTCAGGCGAAAGAGCCCCAGGGCTCTCAGCCTGTCATCGTAGGGTCTGCTTCCCTGACCTCTGATCATGCGCGTGGCTCTTCTCTGGACTCTCTCAAGCTTCTCCACATCCTTTTTGAATTGTGGAGCCCAAAACTGGACACAGTACTCCAGCTGCGGCCTCACTAAGGCCGAGTACAGGGGGAGAATGACGTCCCGGGATTTGCTTGAGAAGCATTTATGGATGCAAGCCAGCGTTTTGGTCGCTTTACTAGCCGCCGCATCGCATTGCAGGCTCATGTTCATCTGTGGTCAGTGATGACCCCCAAGTCTCTTTCTTCCATAGTGCTAGCCAACATAGCACTGCTGAGCCTATAAGGATGCTGCGGGTTTTTTTTCCCAAGGAGAACCTTGCATTTATCGGCGTTGAACACCATCAGATTCTCGTCCGCCCACTTGCTGAGCCTGTCCAGGTCAGCCTGGATAACCTGCCTGTCTTCTGGTGTGGATGCTTTGCCCCAAAGTTTGGTGTCATCGGCGAACTTGGCCAGTCCGCTTCTGACTCCAGTGTCCACATCATTAATGAAGATGTTGAACAGTATGGGTCCAAGGACAGAGCCTTGGGGGACCCCACTGGTCACAGGACACCACGATGAGTGACTTCCATCGATTACTACCCTCTGGGTCCGACCACGGAGCCAGTTTTTCAGCCAGTGGATCGTGGTGGACCCAAGGTGACAATTGGCCAGTTTCACCAAGTGATCATGGGACACCAGATCGAAGGCTTTTTTGAAGTCAAGATATATGACATCAATCTCTTCTCCCTTGTCCAGGTGATAGGTCACCTGGTCGTAGAAGGAAATGAGATTGGTCAAGCAAGACCTACCCGCAACAAACCCGTGCTGGCTATCCCTTAAGATGTTGGCGTCGGCCAGTCCATTAAGGATGGCCTCTTTAATAAACTTTTCTAAGATCTTCCCCGGGATAGAAGTCAGGCTGATGGGCCTATAGTTAGCCGGATCCACTTTCCTCCCTTTCTTGAAGATAGGCACCACATTGGCCTTCTTCCAGTCTTCGGGCACTACACCAGAGCGCCAAGAGTTTTCAAAGATCCGTGCTAGAGGCTGGGCTATGATGCTCGCCAGCTCCTTGAGTACCCTGGGGTGAAGATTGTCAGGGCCAGCTGACTTGAAGGTATCCAGCTTCTCAAGATGTTCCTTCAGAAAGTCAGCATTAATGGAGGGCAGGGGATCACCCTCACCCGGACTTCCCGGCCCTGTAGCGGGCATGGGCGTCCCATGGGACTGATGAAAGACTGACGCAAAGTACCTATTTAATAGGTTAAAAGTATCCTCCTATTTTCTACTCTTCAGAAGAATAATAGTCCAAACCATCTCAAACCTCAAAGAAAAAATTGTGGTTGGTTTCAGTGTTGCTGGGAATCTGAGCATGTTCTGCCATGAATCTACTACTGATAGTTACAGCAGTGCTGGTATCCACTCAGAAAATGGTTTCTTTTCCCCCTCCAAACTGTGCAAGCATTTCTGGAAAACTAAAGTGATGCCATCAAATGCATGCACTGAAGTCAATTAAGAGATGTCAGAAAACTTGAAATTAGACTCAGGAGATAAAATGTTGGGCTGCCTCAGCCTCAGGTTTGCTGGTCATTACATTTTCCTCAGCATATTTGCCAAAACTCAGACTTTCCCAGAACTAAGTACAGATTTGGCCAAGGTTGGTTCTCCACCTCTTTATCATTACCTGAAAGAGAAAAAAGCCAAATACACAGAACTATGGGTTTGGTTTTGGAGTAGTGCAAAAAGTGCTTTTATAATTAAACGTTAGTGCATGAAGGTCTTTTTCATTTCTGACCGCAAATCTAAGTTTGAACAAGACCAGCCATGATGCTGTCACAATTTCATCAACCATAATGAGGAGGTATGTTTCCAGGAGATAAACAAGAGTGAAATTACTTTCCTCAAAATTAAATTAGGGTTGCTCTAGTTTATTCATAGAAGAAGGCAGTTATTGGACCACTTCACTAATGGGAAACAATCACGTGCTGCTAGGAGTACGTGTTCGAGAAGGAGAGCATTGCATCGGATACCTTCTGGGAAGTGAGACTAAATCATGCCAGAAGTTTGGCTTGCAGGGACGTGTAGCTTTCCTTAACATAGAGAGCTACCCCCCCGCCCCTTTTCTCTACACGATCCCTCCTGTACAGGGTATAGCCATGACCAAGATAATACCTTTCGATCATGAGCTTGTCCAGGATCAGAGAGAACAAGTGAAACGATAGACCTATGAACAGTAGTACTCATCATTGCCGAACTTGGGGTTTGATCCTAATTGCCCCAGATTGCTGAAATAACTAATCCCTGTAATAGGCTTGAAAACAAACAATTTAATTTAGCTTTACCTTGCTCACTAGAAAAATGAGCCATGCAATTTGCTACTTCCAAAACTCTATCCAACATAGCACATTTGATACCAAACATTTTGTCAAAATTCAACAGTTATTAAGCCAACATATATATGTAGCTGGCATTCCCAGTCGCTCGGCCCGTATGATAGTGGACTGAATAATTTCTTTCAACATTTCTAAGTATTTATAATAACGGCTGTGAAATACTGTTGCTTGGACACCTTTTACTGATTTTAAAGCTGTTTTCAGTTCATTCATTATCAAGCTAAAACAAGTTCTTAGTAAGGAAACCCTCATAGTTTTGACAGTAATTTGAATAAAAACACATGGCTGAATTCAAAATATTTTGATCTTACAATATTTACTGCTAGTGGTATAAGTATTCACACTGTCATTGTCATTGCCATTAATGTACGCATTGTATAATGCCATGTCAACATTCCTATCAAATGCTTGAAAAACATCTTGGTTCTTACTGAATAAAAATTAAATAGGACAAGATGCTATGAAACCTTAAAATCTATCCATACAGAATATATCCATCTGCCTGTACAATAGGTTGTTGCAAATTATCTAATGCATTTAAATCACTTCTGTCAATTTAAATGTAGTAGGTTTGGAATGTTGTAACTGGGAGGGTCCAGGAAATGCATGAGGCAAGGATTTTTTGTGATATCCTTTACTGGACCAACCACATAGTTGGGGGACATGTTGGGCAAGTTTTTGGGCTATATCTTCCTTCAGATACTGACATTTTGCTGTCTGTTTTCTGTGCATTACTATAAGAGGTAATTTCAATGATCTCCTATGCCGTACATAAGTCCATGAAATTCAATAAGTTTATTTTTCACAGTAATATCTTTTGTTATGGAATGAACTCAGGCTGTTAGCTGCATTGAAATAGTGCTACAAGCACTTAATTTTAGCAGAATTATTTTCTCTTGAACATCTAAAGCAATTTTCCTAAGAAAATGCTCGACTTAAATGTTAATGTATACAAAGGAAGACCTGACAAATCACTATCACAAAAGAAACAGTTGGCTGAAAATGTATTTTCCTTTCTATCTATATTAATAATTCTAGATGGTTTTCTTTTAGCGACACAGAAATGCTGAACTTTATTTTAAACAACAAAACTTATTTTCCTTTATTAATGACCAGTGAGTACCAAGTTCGTCCACATTGCTCAACAGTTAGAAGATTCAGCATGACTAACTCACTGAGTGCATAGAGGTTTCTCACAAGAATTTACATACTCTTTCTTCCAATATTAACATGAATATGTCCTCTGTTGTATGGTGTCAGGAGCTAGGATAGCAGGCTAGCCAAATTGCCCCCAGCTGGCCTTAGTCACCCAAGCTGTCCTGGTGACCAGTGGTTAAACTACCCTGACCTGGCTCCAGTGGCTCACTGAGCGTGACTGCCTTCTCTAAAGCCAGAGGAACTAAACCTTTTCACCCTGTGGGCTGGATGAATAGTCCTAGCTTGGGCCACAGACCAGATTCAGTCTCTGGTTCCAGTCTCATCATACAGCAATGACCCAGCTGGGGCTCCATGCAGGTGTGTGGGTCTGGCTCACCTGAAGCCAATCCAGCCATATGAGGCTTGGAAATTTGGCAGCAGGGGAGCAGTAGCAGTATTAATTGTAATTTCAGACCCCTGTCTTCTACCATCCAACTCCTGGCTTTTCACTTAGTTAGGCAACTTCCCACATTTCAGCCCCATGCAGCTATAGACCAACTGGACCAAAAAGATTGGACCAAAAGAAATCTCATGAGGTTCAACGAGAAGTGCAAAATCCTGCACTTATGACAGAACAATCCTATACACTGTTGCAGGTTGGGAACTGAGTAGCTAAGCAGCAGCTCTGCAGAAAAGGGCCTGGTGGTTACAATGGACAATAAAATGGACAGAAGCCAACAGTATGCTGTTGTTATGAAGAAGACTAATGGCATACTGGGCTTCATTAGCAGAAACATTGCCAGATCGAGGGAAATTATTCTTCTCTCTATTCAGCACTGGTGAGGACACAGCTGAAGTACTGGATTCAGTTTTGTGCTCCCCCACTACTGAAAGTATGTGGACAAATTGGATACAGTCCAGTGGAGGGCAATGAAAATGGTGAGGGGGCTGGGGCACATGACTTCTGAGAAGAGGCTGAGGGAACTGGATTTATTTAGTCTGGGGAAGAGAAGACTGAGGGGAGACTTACTAGTAGTCTTCAACTACCTGAATGGTGGTTCTAAACAGGACAGAGCTAGACTGTTCTCCTGGGTGGCAGATAACTAAACAAGGAGCAATGGTTTCAAGATGCAGCAAGGGAAGCTTAGATTAGATATTAGGAAAAAAATTCTGACTAGGCAGGCAGTAAAACACTGGAATAGATTAATTACCAAGAGAAGTTGTGAATTCTCCATCATTGGAGGTTTTTAAGACCTGGCTAGACAAAGCCTTGGCTAGGATAATATAGTTGGGATGGTCCAGCTTTGAGTAAGGGGCTGGATTAGATGACCTCCTAAGGTCCCTTCTGACCCCAATCTTCTATGATTCCATAGCTGCTTGCTCCAAACCTCCTGCTAGTGATGAAAGGTCTGTATCCTTGCCCCCTGCTCCTGACCTTCTGCCCCTCCTTGGCCTGTGGTTCTACCCTGGGTGACATATGTCCCAGCTCTTTACAGACCTCAGCCTGCTAACCTATCTGCTCTTGATCCTCTGACTCCTGGTTCTAGTCTGAAACCTTGCTTTTTTGATCTTGCCAGTTCCAGGTCCCCTTAGCTGTAATCCCCTAGGGTCAAGCTCTGACCCCTACATCTCAGTCACATGCTTGACATTGGCAGAGACACTGGTAAAAAGCAACATAGGTACTAAAATTAAATAAGGCAATTATTTATGATTAATTGCTTCTACCCTACTTAAAATATTTTAAAGATCCCCGCACCCTATGGATGTCTCACACCATTAGTTTGCTGTGCAGAGGAAGCACACTAGCTTCCATCTGCTGAATACTGTCATTGCAGTATATATATTGCTAGCCCAGGGTCACATATTGCACAGCTATACCTATGCCTACTAAGCAGTAAAGCATCCTGTTAGTACAGAATCTTGAATACACACCTGTGAGTATGGCATACACAGATTGCCATGGCTAGATACACAGGCATCGTTTTGAGAAAAGAGCATTCAAAATTTTCAATGGCCATAGGAACCTGTAGAAACTTGATATTATTCATTGCTACATTTGTTAATACATTTGTCAGCTATCTTTGGACTCACAGATAAGACAATCATGGAATACAATCATCCTCGACTGCAAGGAATTGCCAGTGATGATTCTCCCCTTAGCCAACACCATTTGTAAAGCACAGGGAAAGTGCATCATCAGGTCGTCCTGAGGGCTGGCATATGGCTGGGGTATACGGGAGGCGGAGCCCCAAGAACACCCGCAAAGGGCAGCGCCTAGATTGTGAGATTCCGTGAGGGAGAGTCCCACCACTGAAGGGAAGATCAAGTCGTGGCAGGAGAGTGTCGTGGCTTCCCTCAGGGGTGAATGCAGTCCAATGCACAAGTCCCAGGGACACACCCCGCGTCCTGAACCAGGCGTGCGCTCTAAGGCTGCTAGAAAGTGCGTATGTGAGACCAGATGGGTGCAGTGTCTAAAGGCTGCATTTGCACATTTGAGGTGATGTTGGATTTCTTCGTTGGTGTCAGCCTTCTGCAAGAGATGACTTCTGAGGTATGGGAAATACTTAACATTCTCCAGAGTCTCACCGTAAACCTGAATTACTGGAGCTGGGGACTGCTCATTAAGAGCTTGTTGATGGAGGACCGTAGTCTTCTGAATGTTAAACATCAGACCCATTTTCTTGTATGCCTTGATAAAGATGCCAGTAATTGCCTGAAGCTCTGCTTCTGAGTGAGCACACGCTACAGCATCATCGGTGTACTGGAGCTCAATGATTGAGGTCGGGGTAGTCTTGATTTTGGCTCAGAGTCTGCTGAGATTAAACAGCTTACCATCCATTTGGTAGTTTAACTCCACTCCAACTGCATGCTTGCTAGTTGTCATATGTAGCACTGCAGTAAGGAAATATCAAGAAGAATGTTGGAGCAATGACACAGCCTTGCTTAACTCCCATCTTAACCTCAAATGGATCTATGGTGGATCTATTACTGAGCACCACTGCTCACATATTGTCATGAATCAGGCAGAGTGGTGACAAATTTCAATGGGCATCCATACCCCAGAAGGATCCTCCACAGTGTTTCTCGGATGACAGAGTCAAAGGCTTTCCTGAAGTCAAAGAAAGCCACGTAAAGGGGTTTATGTTATTCCCAGTATTTTTCTTGCAGCTGGAGAGAAGTGAGAATCATGTCAGTTGTGCCTCTTGATGTCCTAAACCCACACTGAGATTCTGGGAGGAGCTCTTCAGTAAATGAAAGGGGATGGTTCAGGAGGCCTCTCACAATGATCTTTTTTGTGGTGGAGAGCAAGGTGAATCTTCTGCAATTTTCACAGTCAGACCTGCCTCCTTTCTTGAAGACTGTCTTGATCACGGCATCCTTGAGGTCATCTGGGATTCCCTCATCATTCCAGATCCTTAAGATGAGGGCATGAAGCTGTGATGTAAGCTGGTCTTCCACCCACTTGAAGATTTTCAGGGATTCCATCTGCTCCATAGGCCTTGTCATTGTTCATCTGCTTGATGGCTTTCCTCACTTCATCAAGGGTATGAGGGATTCTGAAATTGTCTCTGCCTGGATGTTGCATGATGGAGTTGAAAACAGTCTCATTAACAACAGAGTCTTGATTGAGAAGGTCTTCAAAATGCTCCTTCCAATGCACATTGATAGCTCTCTTTTCCTTCATCAGGTCTCCTTGATTCTTAGGTCTCAAGGGGGTTGGTTCTTGAGTGCTCAAATTGTACATGGCTTTGGTAGCACTAAAAAAAAGCACAGCGAGACGTTGAATCTTCTTTGCCTTGTTTTCCTACCATCTGCTCTTCATAATGTATGTCCTCCTTTGGACCTCTGCCATGGCTTGTTGGTGATTCGATTTCTTTTGCTTGGATTTGATGTTGTTCTGCCAAGCACAAAAAACCTTGTGCTTACAGTCAATCATCTCTTTGAACTCCTGGTCATTCTCATCAAACCAGTCTTGATGTTTCTTGGTACTGAATCCAAGTGTTTCTTCGCAGGCACTGATGACAGTGGACTTGAAGGCACCCCAAGAACTGTTGACATTCTCCCACTGTTGCTGATTGAAATTTGCCAGATTTTCATTGAGCCACTGGTAGAAGAGCCGGTTGGGTCCTTGAGTCCTTTGACACTGACCTTACATCAGCATTGTTTCTGTTGCAGCTGTTGTGTGGGAGCCAGTTTGAGTGACATCACTGAGCAGATGGGTCAGTGTTCAGTCCAGCAATCGTCAGTTCCTAGCATAGCTCAAGTGATGCGGACAGCTTTCCAATCCTGGGCATGAACGATGACATAGTTAATCAAGTCAAGTGAATCAAGGAGCAATGGTCTCAAATTTCAGCGAGAGAAGTTTAGGTTGGATATTAGGAAAATCGTTCTAAGAGGGTCATGAAGCACTGAAATAGGTTACCTAGAGAAGTGGTGGAAACTCCATCCTTGGAGGTTTTTAAGGCCTGGCTTGACTAAGCCGTGGCTGGGATGATCTAGTTGGAGATGGTTCTACTTTGAGCACAGAGTTGAACTAGATGACCTTGTGACGTCCCTTGCAACCATAATTTTCTATGGTTCTAAGTGCCAATGGTTAGATTGCAGGTGTTGCCATATCTTGTATCTGTTTTTCTGGCAGAACAGGGTGTTGTTGATGGTAAGTCCATGTTTCGCACATTTGGTCAAAAGCAGGATGCCACTGGAGTTTACCTTTCCAACTCCTTCCTTCCCATTGATTCTGTTTCAGAGGTTCGAGTCTCTCCTGACTCTGGTCTTGAAATTGCCAAGAAGAATAAGTCTGTCTCCCTCTAGAACATCAGAGAGGACTTGGTGAAGGTTGGCACAGAATTCCTCCTTGGTTTCATCAGCAGTTTTAAGACTTGGGGCATATGTGCTGATCAAAATGGCATATTGACTCCCTGACAATTTAAAACAGCGAGTTGTCAGGTGCTCATTATGTCTGATAGAGAACACGTTGAGTTGGTTTATGAGTTCATTCTTAATGGAAAATCTAAATCCACTCTATATCTCACTCGCTGGATGCAGCAGTATCAATGTTGTGTTGCCTGACTTCTAAAGCCACAATTGCAGTGTGGCATTGTAGGCATTCACTATTAGGATTGTCCATGAGGGTCCTGATGTTCCAGATCCCAAAAATGAATGTGTGTGTTTGTTGATTTTAACTGCAGTAAAGGTGAACCCACTGGCCATGGTTATCCAGTCAGGAAAAGGGTGAGTAGGCAGACTATGTCTAGGGGAAAAGAGCAGGTTAGGGACTATTTAGAAAAGTTGGACATATACAAGTCCATGGGGCTGGATGGACTGTACCCAAGGGTGCTGACAGAGTTGGCTGATGTGATTGCAGAGCCACTGGCCATTATCTTTGAAAACTCATGGTGATCAGAAGAGGTCCTGGATGATTGGAAAAGGGCAAACATAGTGCCCGTATTTCAGAAAGGGAAAAGCGAGGATCCAAGGAACTACAGATCAGTCAGCCTCACCTCAGCCCCTGGAAAAATCATGGAGCAGATTCTCAAGGAATCCATTTCTAAGCACTTGGAGAAGAAGGTAATTAGGAACAGTCATCATGGATTCACTGAGGGCAAATGATGCCTGACCAACCTGACGGCCTTCTATGATGAGATGACTGGCTCTGTGGATGTGGGGAGACCAGTGGATGTGGTATACCTTGATATTAGCAAGGTTTCTGATATGGTTTCCCACAACATTTTCGCAGGCAAGCTCAGGATATACTGGCTGGATGGATTAATGAACTGTAAGATGGATACAAATCTAGCTGAATCATCAGGCTCTGAGGGTAGTAATCAACGGCTTGGTATCTTGTTGGCAAGTATCAAGTGGAGTGCCCCAGGGGTAGGTCCTGGGGCCGGTTCTTTTCAGTGTCTTCACCAACAACCTGGAAGATGGCACAGAATGCACCCTCAGCAAGTTTGCAGATGACACCAAGCTGGGGGGAGTAGTAGATATGCTGGACTGTAGGGCTAGGATTCAGAATGACCTTGACAAATTGGAGGATTGGGCCCAAAAACAATCTCATGAGGTTCAAAAAGGACAAGTGCAAAGTCCTGCACTTAGGATGGAATAATCCCATGCACCAGGACAGGCTAGGGGCTGGCTGGCTGGCTGGGCAGCAGCTCTGCAGAAAAGGACCTAATGCTTACAGTGGACAATAAGCTGAATATGAGTCAGCAGTGTGCCTGTGTTGCAAAGAAGACTAACGGTATACTAGGCTGCATTGGTAGGTGTGTTGCCAGCAGGTCAAGGGAAGTGATTATTCTCTTCTATTCAGCACTGGTGAGGCCACATCTGGAGTACTGTGTTCAGTTTTTGTCCACCCACTACAGAAAGGATGTGGTCAAACTGGAGAGAGTCCAGTGGAGGGCAACAAAATGGCAATGGGGCTGGGGCACATGACTTATGAGGAGAGGCTGAAGAAATTGGACTTATTTAGTCTCGAGAACAGAAGACTGTGGGGGGATTTAATAGCAGCCTTCAACTACCTGAAGGGGGATTAAAAAAAAGGATGGAGCTACACTGTTCTCAGTGGTGGCAGAGCAAGGAACAATGATCTTAAGTTGCAGCAAGGAAGTTTAGGTTAGATACCAGGAAAAACTCTCTCACTAGGAGGGTAGTAAAGTACTGGAACAGATTACCCAGAGAGGTTGTGGAGTCTCCATCCTTGGAGCTTTTTAAGACCTGGCTAGGCAAAGCTTTGACAGGGATGATCTAGTTCAGGCTGGTTCTGCTTTGAGTAGGGGGTTGGACTAGATGACCTCCTGAGGTCACTTCCAACCCTATATTAATTGTTTAATGCATGCTAACAGTCTCTAGGGGGAGTGTAGAAGAGAGACAATTTCAGTCTATTCTTGCTCAGCTGAGAGCTAAAAATGAGAAGACAAAACTGTATCATACTGGATTCTTATAATACAGAATGTTCTCTTCTGGGATGCAGAGGAAAACAGTCACATCCAAGGGTCTTAGCTTAGGGGTTGGCAACCTAGACTGTGAGTCAGACATAGCCCATTGAACTTTTGGACCCAGCCCACAGTCATGGGGCTTTGGCAGCAGTGGCAACGTGTAGGTGGTGCACGGGGGTGCACATGCATCCCCTGAGAGCGCTGGTGCATCCCCTGACCAGCTGTGCTCACCACTTAGGCAACAGGCAGGGGGGCAAAAGCGGGAGCACCGGTGCCCCCCCCGTGAGCGCCAACCGGGGAGCGGTGTTCCTGGAAGCAGTCACAGCGAGTGGCCACCTCACGATTGGCTGCAGGGGGACCACCTCATAGTCAGCGAGATTGGCCGTGTGGGGATCCTCCCCAAACTACTGGTCGCTGGGGGGCACGTGCCCCCCCGAGTAAGGTGGCACCAGTTGCCCATGCTTGGCAGCACTCGGCAGTGAGGGACACCTTCTGGGGGTGCTTTCCCCATGATACAGTGGAACAAGAAGTGGCAACAGCAGCGTACTACCATCTGCTCACTTTTAACCTAGGGTAGGTCATTCCAACCTATAGCCATAAGAGGTTGCCTACCCTTGTCTTAGTTCACTGTGTTTATAGCATGAAATATTTTATTATTCATTTGAATGTTAGAATGGTTCCACTTTAGCTCTGCTTCCATTTATATTTGCATTTTGCAGACATTTGCTAAGGCCTTTTAGTCTTCCTTTTCTGAATACAGCTTTACATATGGGTCAAATGTTCATAGAAAATATATTTTAAATTTGCACAGAGGAATTTAGAATTGAATGAAGAATTTCCCAGAGAAACTATGGTAGTGTTAGAGTGGTATTGACACCATGAAGGTTCAGGAATTATTTATGAGAGAGAAGGATTTTTTTGGGCGATATCTTTTGTTGGACCAACTGTACAGTTGGACTAGAGTTAGGCAAGCTTTCGAATACAAGACATCATTCTTTGAGATGAAAGGGTTCTTCCAGAGAACCTATCATGCTTATTAACACTGTAAATGAAAATGAGCAGTTAGTACAGCTGAAATCAAGATAAGGCTCAGTAAATTGAAAACTGGGAAAGTGAACAGGTCTAGGTGCCCTGGAAACTTTTGCAACATTAGGAGATGAAGGTGAACCGTGGCTACTTCATTTAACCCAGGAAAAGGTTCTAGCTAAATGCCAACAAGTGCAGTACCACCATTTTTAAAAAGAAGGGTGATAAATACTAAAGTTACTGGGCTATTCTTTGAAAGCATATGGAAAAGTTGTTAATGCTCAATTCACAGGCACCACAGAGCTCAGTGGATGCCAGTTCAGTGTCAGAAGAGAAAAGAACATAACAGATCCTGTATTCATCCTCAAATGTTACCAAGAGAATTTGCCACTATATATGATCTTTTGTGGATTTACAGGGAAACCTCCCCCACCCCAAACCTGAGAGGGTACCACACAAAGGTACAGAACCTGAGGAAAACCAGAGTAATGAAACGTAAGGAAAAAAGCAGCACTGGAACAGCATGTTCAGACTAATAAAAGATGGATATCATCAAATCTCCTGAGTCAGAACAAGTGTCGATAACAGATACTTTTGAAATGAAAGTTGGCACAGGTCTGTCCTCAGTCTGTTTCTCTTTTTTACAGGGGCAGATTTCATCATAGAAGTTAGAAGACTCCCACAGTGGAATATGACATTGGTAGACAATCATAGGCACAATGGCCTTATTAGCATAAGAAAATTTTATAACATGACAGAGTGCACATGAGGCCACAGGTCTTAAATACAAAAAAGACAGAACTACAGAAAAGCAAAAGAAGATAAAACAGACACATATGCATAGAAACTGGTATCACCTTTTTACTTTAAGCATCTGAATTCCATTAGGAATAAACAGATATAATTAGATAAGTTGAGAAAAAGTAATAGAAGAGAAGGAAGGAATGAGCAGGTGTGGCAGAGGATAAAATAATGCTATCTAAGTGGAAACACCAGATATTTAGAATAGTAATAAGACTTACGCTAATTTGTGGCTCTGGAGGTTGCATAACCCATGAAAAAAAAAGAGGATGAAATAGCACTGAAATGTGCATGCTAAGATGGCTAAATGGCTGGATAGGATATGATAGATGGGAAAAATGAGGAAGAAAGAACAATATACAGCTACCAGGTATTGGCAAATATTCTGGCAATTACCGGTTGGATGTTTGGGTGGGCTGAGGATGATCAGATTGCTAACAAATTGTTGGAAACAACAGGTGCTAGAACAAAATGATGACCAAAGAAGCACCAGATAGGTCAACTATATGAAAACAAGATATCCACGAAAGGTCTTGATCAGTGATATAACAGGGCGGAAAAGAATTTTTCAGCTGCCATCTGACTTGGTGTGACACTAAGTCTAAAGGAAAAGAGAGAGAGAGAGAGAGAGAGAGAGATGGATGGATAAGAACAACTCTCTCTGAGCACTTGGGACCCTTAAAGATCAAAACCTTTCACCTTATTAATCAAAGGCAAGTAGCATTTTAAATTGTGCAATAAGGCTCCATTATTTTGCCAGTTTCAGTACAAGATGTGTTTAATGGGTCCAGATTTCTCTCACATATCTGAGAGGGCTTTGCCCACTCCAATAGAAAAAAGTTTTCACAGAGAGGACATTTGAGGAGCATCAGCATATATCTGTATTTCAGTCCAAGCTGCGGCCAGTTTGTGTAGAAGGCAGGGTATACACCACTTAGACAAATTCACCAGCATGGGTTCTGCTAACACAGTAGTTGCAGCAGCACAGAGCTCAGCATGAATGGCATCTCCAGCCAGCAGTAGCCATGCAAACAAACTAATTTAAAGCTAGCTCAGCTATGCCTGTACCAGTGGTTCTCAGCCACTCAAGGCACTCCTCAAATGTGCCAGCTCTTAGTTTTCACTCATTTTTTCACTGCAGAAAAATTACAGTCATTCATCTGTTGTAAAGAACTCAGAAAGACCACAAATTAGCTGCCATTGCACCCCTGAAGTGATCTCAGGACACACTGGTTGAGAATCACTGGTCTATAGCAGGGTAGGCACCCCCTGCACAAGTGCTAGTATGGTAAGAGAGGCATTTTGCTCAGCATGCGCACCTCAGCGTGGATGGCAGGGACCGAGCTAGGGCTGTGCTGTCCCCCCTTGCAGCTCCCCTGCCATCCCCCATCACACCAACATCTTACAAGTTGAGGCAGTGGGTGTTTTTATCCTCTGCCCAAAAACCTTGCTGACCCCTGGCAGGGCCTATCACAGGGCGGGGCAGGAGGGCCATTTGGCCCGGGCCTCTCATTCATGGAGGGCCTCAAATTTAGACTTTTGACGTTATCTCCAAAAGAGGTTATACATACAGACACAGAGATACACTGACAGGATTGAAAGAACAAGAAAAAAGCTAGAAAAGCACTTGTTAAATAAAAAAGGAACATTTATTACAAATTATTGCATTGTATTTTGAGCCTCAAAAAAATGGAAGTGGCCTGGGCCTCTCTCAACCTCTGAGAGGGCCTGACCCCTGGTCTATACAGCTGTAGCTGCCGCTCCGACTGCGGTGCAGCAATCTCCTCCGTGAATCCCCCTCGTTTCCACCACAAGGAGTGTCACACCGGGGCAGCTGGCAGCCGAATCTTCTTTTCCACCCGGTTGCGTCACAGATCAAGCCCTCTAATGGGTACATGGGTATCTCATTTCCATACAACTGACCAATCCATCACTTCTTGAGTCATTGCTTTGTTCTGACACCCATCATCTCCAGCTATTTGTTCCCAATCTGATCAACCCCCGCCCATCCACACATCCAACCAGCGTTTGTCAAGATGGGGGACACACCCTGCAGGGAAGCACCGCTTCTCACATGGGTTATGCAAAAGCAGGCAGCCCTTGCAAGGGAAATTTAGGTTGGATGTTAAGAAATGCTCTCTCAAGGCATCGAAGTCTTGGGACAGGTTACCCAGAGGGGGGTGCGCTCTACCCCCGGGGGGGGGGGGTGTGAAAACGGCTGGACCAAGCTGAGGCTGGGACGATTTAGTTGGGGCTGGTCCTGCTCCGAGCAGAGGGTTGGGCTAGATGGGACCTGCTGAAGTCCCTTCCAGCCCTCGTTGCCTACGGGAGGAAGGAGGCTCATTCCT
>NW_005842582.1:206221-211227 GCF_000455745.1 Alligator sinensis
CCGCTCAAAGCGGGGGGTGGCGGGAGGCAGCCCTTCCCCAGCCAGAAGCGGAGCAGAGGAGAGGGCGGGTCAGCGCCTCTTTCATCGCCTCACGGCGTCACTCCAATGCCCACCAATCAGCACCTCCCAATACGGCACGCCCAGGACTGACAGGGCCCAAGAACAGAAGCTGAACTGCCCGCTCCCGCAGCGCTGCGCGCGCAACAGAAGGCGGCGATGATGCAATTCCTACCCAACAGCTTTGCCTGCGGGAGCCGTTGAAGTAGGGCCGTCACGTGGCCGCGCCCCCCACGAACGTCATTGCCTCCTGCGCGCCGCACTCAGCCCCGCCTCCAGCACGTGACTGAGAGGCGCGGTGGTGCCCTTCCCCCAGTCACATGAGGGGCAGGGGGTACCTGTGGTACAGCCCGACTTGGGGAGGGGGCGGGCGCCCCTTAAACAGCGCCCTCCCTCCCTCCCTCGCTCTAGGGAGGCATTAGAAATACCGGTAAGTCTGATATCTTTTCTTAGACCAACTCAATAAAAGTTCTTCGCAAGCTGTCGGGCACAAACGCCCTTCGTCTGGCAGAGGACGCGCCTGCGGATGGTGTGTGCCCTCGCTGGACGGAGCGGGAAAGCAGCCGGAAGCCAGAATTTGTCCAGCTGTTTGAGTTGGTCTAATAAAAGAGAGTGGATTTATCCAAAGAGCCTTGTCTGCCTGTGTCCTTCGGCCCACAGGGCTGCAAGACAGGGTCACTTTGCTCCTGAGCTGGAAGCTGCCTGGCACCGCGCTGCTTTTAATGCTGTGCTGGGTCCTTGCAGGGAGGGAGCCGCACCCTTGGACCAGGTGCAAATGAGCTGGGCGAAGCCAGGCAGAGAGAGTGGGGTCAAGCCCCTGATCCTCCCTGCCTGGTGCAACCCACTGCTGAGCTCTGGACTGCTGAATGGCTGCCGGCCTCCCGAATTCCTTGCGGGCTGTTGTGTCCCCTTGTCTGCCAGCCCTGACCTGCGCCAGGCCCATCCTTTTAAGTCAGCACGCTGTTTATTGCACTCGTCCAGACCTCGGGTTAGCAACCCCAGTTTCGTGTATGTTGCATAGGCAGCTGATAAATAAAACTAGGACTGTGCTCAGAGCTGAGTGCCTTCACCCTTCCTCTTTCTTGCTCCTTTCCTGGCCCTAAGTGTGCTTGGAGCACTGGTTTGGGTCCTTCTGGGGATTTAGGTGCTGCTCTTCTTATTGTGTCGGCTTGCTTCAGAGCTCAGGCAAGCGGTAGGGCCCTAAATGCTCCAACAGTGTTTCTGAGTATGTGTGGACCTACTTCATACTACCTACTTAGTACAGTAGTTCTCAACTGGGCTGCTGTGAACCCCTTCCAGGGGTTTTCTGCAGCCAGGCTGAACTGCCCAGCCTGCCCCATGCGGAGGCAGATCAGGCAGCAACTACAGCTGGACCCCATGTTCCTCCTGCAGCCCTTCCTGGTCTGATCCCCTATGCTTCTTCCAGACAGAGGGGCTCTAGGCAGGTAGGACTGTCCTGCTTCCCAGAGAAGCATGCAGGGTTAGCCCTGGAAGGGCTGTGACAAGAGAGCACATTCCAGATGCAGCCCTTTGCAGTGAATATATTCTGTGGTGCTATATAAATTAAATTATTTTAGGAAGTGACATCAGCAAAAAGAAATATCTTGAGGATATGGGAGTAGGAGTTTCCAAAAGATAATGTTTCCCTTGCAGTACTGGGAAGGAACTAAATCCAGTTTCTTTTCAGGTGGGTAAATAGGAAGCTAAAATGAGTAGTGTAAGTGGGGTTTCAGGCCACCTATGTGGATTTTAGACCCTATTCCTGCCCTACCTCCCACACACCTCATCTTGCCCATCTCAGCATGCTCTGAAGGGATCTGCTTCAAGCGTTTATATACCCTCTCTTACAATCCTGTGTGAAGGTATGCAATTTCATGCAGGTCCACACAGTATTAGCTGCAGGAGAACCACAAACAGGTGGTAGAGGAGGAGAGCTCTCTCTTATTTTAGCCCAATAGCCTAGGGGTTGAAGCATTTGCCTGGAGAGTGGGAGACCTATGTTCTAGGCCACCCCTCACCCAGAAGGGGTTTAAATTGGCATCTCCTACTTCCCAGCAAAGTGCTCTAACCACCAGACCTTGGCACTGCCCAAAGCTCCCTCCTCATGAAGTTGGACCACTGGGCAGCCAAGAGGTAAAGATGTGTGAGGCTAGGAGGTATGTGGCTCAGTGACAGGAATACTGCCCTGGATTCTGGCCCCTGCCTTTACTCCCTAATGGAGCAGAAAACATTCCAGTGCAGTCTCTTCATTTTTAGCTAATGACTACTAAATGCAAGGAAAGGAAGGAGTACCATTGTAGGGAGGAACAGGGGCTAGGACATAGGGCACCCTCCCAGGGCAGAGCCCAACACATTGTGTCACAGAGCACGTCTTCCTTTTGTCAACTCTCCTGGTTCCACATCTCTTCCTCTTAGCTGTCCCACAGATCAGCTTCAACAGAAGGTGCATAATCATAGCTATGCCTAGTCTGTGATCTTGTGGTTACAGCATTTTGCTGGGAATTCAGAGTTACAGGTTCCAACTTCCTCTGGTGTAGGGTGGGGTAGAAACAAGGTCATCTGTGAGAATGTCCTAACCAATGGGCATAATTACATACCAATTTATAGAGTTTTATATCTTCTGCAGAGAAGTAGGTAATAAATCTGCATGAGTAGTCCATACTGCTGCTCTCTGAAGGTGGAGCTGGATTTGAGCCCTGATGTTTAAAGGAAGCCTTAAACAGAATCCTGGAATAAAAGACAACTTTTTGGTAAACAATTCTGGTCTTGCCTGTTCTGCATTTTTTCCTCCCTTGAAAAACTATATTTATAGTCTAGGCAACCTGCAAGGTAAGTGAAATCTGAGCAATTAAGCCCAGGTTACAACTCAACACTTCTTTTATCTCCAGCTCCTGAGAGGCATTTTGAGAGGGGATCTCTGTTAAGAACAGAGCCCACCAAGGGGAATGCTAATCTAGGCCAGCAGGCATTCAGAGAGTATCAGTGTCACAGAAGTGAATAACTGAGTTCTATAGATGATGGAATGCTGTTGCATGACCTGGAGGAACAGCCCAAGTGCTATCAGGAAATCTTTACTGTTGCTTGTTACTCTCATAAGGAAATTTCATATCAAGAATGCTTCTTAAGGGAAATTGGGTGTAGCAAGACCAACCCAGGCCCTAACCACAGGCTGCAACTGTTCACCCACTCTGTGACCTGTTGTGAAATACTGTACGAAGTCAACTCAGTTATACCTCAGAGGTCCTGCTGCAGTTGTTACCAGGGCAATAACATTTCTTAAAGATTTAAAAACTCTTGGACAAGGAAGGTGAGGGGGGGTGGTACTTGACTCTACTACTATTTTAACTGTATGCTAAGTGCACCTCTTAATCCTAGTAAAGTTAAAAATAGTTCTATTTGTAAGATACTCTAGTCTACAGAGAATTTTAGACTGAATACCACTTATAGCCACCTGATAGGGACAGAAGTTATGCATAAATGGGTATCAGTGATCAAAAGCCAGTTCAAATCTGTAACACAACAGAAGTTCAGTGCACATAAACTGGTTTCAAAATGGCCAAAACTGGTTTAAGATAAACCTGGATAGATGTGGTATCAGACTTAACTGATTTAGGTTAAATAAGTTTATTGAACTTCTGTGCCAGATTCTCTCCATATTCTAGTTAACAGACAGTCCCCCAGTGTCCCAGGATGCTTTATACCTCCCCCCGCCCTGGGGTGGATGAGCTAGTCTAGGCCCAGGTTGTTTGCCCTAGCCGAGCAAGGGAGGCATGTTCTAGCAACACCCCCCCTCGCAGCTTCTGGCCTGGGCCACTATATGCACATGGCTGTATTTTTGGAATTAAAAGTAAATGTCTGTTCACTTGCTTATTAGTTCAATCTACGCTGTTTAGACTAACCTGCAAAGCCTGAATCAATTCAACCTCAGGCTTTTTTTGACTGTCTGTACTTAGTCACTGAGGACTGACATCTGACATAGACTTAGTTCCACTAACTGAAACATTGGTTCCACTAATCACAATGGGCATGTTGGTCTAAGGCAGCGGAAGCCAACCTTTTTGGTAGGTGTGCTAAAAAACAGCTCTGCATATTCGAGTGTCACTCTGATCCTTTTCCTTTGCCCACTCTGCAGTTCTTCTTTCTGGTCCCTGCCCTATTGCTCCCTGCCTGATCTCTTGCTCTGCCTTCAGCTTCCTGCCCTATCTGCTGCTGTGCTGCCTATCCCCTCCCTAATCTGCCACATACAGAGGCTGCCCGTGCCACTTGTGGTACTTATGCCACAGGGCACACATAGACGAGCATAGATGTTTGGTTCCCGGGGAAGACTAGCAGCAGCGCACCTCCAGTTTTGAGCAGTGCATGCTGCCCCCGTGTGTGCCACTCCACTCCACTTTTTTTTTTTGCACAGGTTTTTTTGACCCCTGGATATCCAGTGTGGAGAACAGCCAAACATGCGGTATGTGGCGCTGCAGATGTGTATGTGGCTCCACATACCAGACGGCCTTGCTTATCTGGACATGGCCAGGTTGGCCACCCCTGGTCTAAGGTATCTTGATTTGGCTCAGTGGAATCCTCCATCATTATATTCTTGCTTCTACTTCTGGTTTGTAGTTGTCAGGGCTTATACCTGCTTCTAAAGCAAAGCTTTTAGTGGCCAATTGAGGTAATCTGCAAGGGAAGCCTCAGGTCTCCTGGGTTCCCACTGAACATTGATGTAGCAAAACACCCAGTTTCTCTTTTATTTATTTATGTGTTTATTTTAAAATGCATTCCCTCCCCTTCCCCAATCATTTCTGACTTTTTCTCTCCTTCTTTTTTCCCTATAGATAAGTATAAGTAAGCTAAGATGTAGGATAAGCTTTAAACATTTTTATTTTGGTAGCAAGTTTTTTGTTTTGGATATCCACTGTTGTATATTGTATTATTATTAGATTTGTAGTGATTTTTAC
>NW_005842582.1:211825-218956 GCF_000455745.1 Alligator sinensis
CCACCCCCTGCCCTAAGCCTCTTTACCCCCTCCTGCCATTGGGTGGGTGGGTGGGTGCAAGGGAACCAATTTGGCATTGTGTCACCATCTACCCTGTTCAATAAAACCACTGTCATTTGCAACCCCAAGTTGGATCATGTTTTGCTGAATCCCAGTCCCTTCCTTATCTTAAATTCCAGCCTCATTCTCTCTCTCTGCCTCCCATCTCCCACCCCTCTCCACTAGTTTCCCAATCTCCTCTCAATTCCTACTGCCTTTTCCCTGTGACTTTCTGCTGCCTTTCTCTGCTTTCCCGCTGCCCCTACTGCCTCTCAGTCTCTTCTGCCGCTTTTCCTGTGATTTTCTGCTGTCCCCCTGCTTCCCTCGCTCTTACTGCCTTTTCCCTGTTACTTTCTGCTGCCTTTCTCTGCTTTCCTGCTGCCCCTGCCGCCTTTCAGTCTCGCCTGCTGCTTTTTCTGCGATTTTCTGCTGTCTCTCTCTCTGTTTTCAGGCTCCACCCCCCTGCAGCTTCCCAGCTCCTGCAGTTTTTTCTCCAGCAGCTGAAGCCTTTCTTCAGCTCCCAGCACCTACTGCCGCACTCTACAACTTCTCTAGCTGCCCCGGAGCCATTTTCTGGCTCCCCCACACCCAGAGCCCCCCTTTAACACCCACACTTTCCCTTAGTCCCACTTTCCCTCTCCAGCACCTACCTTTTCAGCTCCCCCGTAGCTCTGGCTCCAGTCCCAGCCTCTGTGCCAGCATGCTTCCCTGTTCTGCAGGCTTTGGGCCTTGTCTTTTAATCAATTAAGATCAATTAACCTAACCCCCAACCTCAGTTCTTCAGTCCAGGCCCCTCTAGTCTATGGTTCTAATCCCAGTCCTGGTGACTTTCATTTCCAGTAACTTTAACTTTCTACACTTCTACTTTCTTATCTTAACCTTTCCTCAGGTATCCCAAGTACACCAAGCACATGCATACATACACATCACGACACCCAACTTAGAAACTCACCTGTGTGTATGTGTAGGTGGGTGGTATGTGTGTGAATTAGTGAATACACATATATACACATATAGAAATATCATTGTGTGTGTGTGTGGTATATGATTTAGTAATCCACATATGTGTATTGGATGTACAGGTGTTGGTAGCTGGTAACTGATTCTGTCTAAATGTGGTGTGTGTAGCGTGTATATGCTTAAACTTGTGATAGATGTTCATGAACTAAGACTGGTTATTTTGAATGTGTGTGTATCTGAGTTGCTAGTGTGAATGTGTGTGTGTGTATACACATACACACACACATAATGGCATTGTATGCATGATATACAAATTAGTGATCTGTGTCTAACTTTTGGGGTGTATAGTGTATGTGCTTGAATTAGTGATAAGTGTGCATGTGCCTAGGCTGGTTTGAATGTGTATGTGCCTGAGCTGGTAGTGTGTGTGTTGTGTGTGTATGCATCTAATTGATTTGTGTGTGTTTTGTATATGTGCAATTGTGTCACACCCTCCTAACAGCGCAATATTGAGATCCTAAGAGTTGGCCTGACCCCCCAGGGCAACATTAAGGTGGGCAAGGTTAAAGAAATGCCACTTCCAAGCACTTTCAAAATTTGTTATTTAGGATTATTTTCCCCCTTCCGTATTGGGCGTGTTTCTGAGAACACCCCATTAATCCAGTTTCACTGTTTCTTTCTTGCTGGAGTGGCTCTTCACAATTGTACACAGGAGTGTAATTCTGTTCCTGTGTGCATATAACAATTCTTTATATACCCTCTCATAAGCAGTTGCATATGGAATAACCCACCCCAGACTGCCATCAAGGAGAGTGCTTCTGATCTTCAACCCCAATCGCACACAGTCTTAATAAATTCCTGGATATATTGTATATTGAAGGCATTAATTCCTCCCCCTTCAAAAGGAGGCCAATCCTACAAGGTGCTGGAAGGGAACTTGAACCCATTAAGGAGTTTCTGTGGTTCATGGGACTCAAATTATCCAATTAGTATAAATTAGAGTAGTGTAAGAGGCATGGGAAAGAAGAAGGGTGGGGACAGACTGGATAATAACAGTGCATCATACTTGGCACTGGAGGTATGCACAGGTCTGAAACAATATTCTGTGTACAAATGTCATGATAGCTGGCAGGTTTTATCTACAGAGACAAAGTTAAGGAATCTTGAATACCCAAGATAAAGCTGCACTTGCTCAAATTTTAAGGACTTCTAAAGTTTCTATGAGTCGATATAAGATACTGAATGGTTTACATGCACCCAAGCCACAATAATTTAATTTAGTAACCTAACTAGCATAAATAAGAATAACAGACCTTTAGACACCCCTCCCCTGCATCTCAAAATAAAAGGGGGGGGGGGTGGATTTTAATGCTTATGGTTCATAAAGCCATTACATGTAAAAGGAATCAGAATTTGTGGTAGAGGTGATATATTTTATTAGATCAACTAGACTTTTGCAAACACAAAATTATTTTGTTCCACGAGTTCTTATTCATTTTGCCTCTAGACCAATACAGCTCTAACCTGGGTACGATACACATAAAGGCATTTGCCTGGGTTCCTCATTTGTAATGCTTTTGTTTTCTTCAGGTGCTCAGGTTTTCCTGGCTGATGCTGAGAAATCAGCTGCTATTTTTTAGATCAGTACAATCTGTTTTTAACTCCTAGCTTGTTCCAAGTGACTCTGGAACATATGGCAACAGTCATTCCCAAGGAAATAATCATACAGTCCAGAAGCCAGCCTTCACTGTGACAGTAAATTGTGATGACTAGCCCTTTGCTGAGTTGTGCAATGGCTCTTTCCATCCAATGGCAGAACATCTGGCTGTGCAGCACAGTCCCATCAGTGTATACCAGCAGTATCTATTGAGCAAGTCTAACTCTTCTTGACTTGTTGGGTTGGATGAAAATGATGTGGCTCTTCCTGCAACAGAGAATCTCCGTGCTTCAGAAATTGGCCCAAATGACTACATTCTCTCTTCCTGATGACACAAACTCTTCACCTTAAGCTAGGGGTGTCAAACTGATCTGGCCCCATATTCTGGATCTGGAGTGGGTGCTGCTTGCAGTGGGGTCCTGCTTCAGCCACTCTGGGGCTTTAAAGAAATGCCTCGGAGCTGCTGCTGATACAGGGCTGTTCTGCATAGCCTCAGAGCTAGAGCTGTTGCAGGGTTGTTCTGCATGGCTCTGGACCTGTAGCTGCTAGTGCCATGGAGCTATGCAGCATAGCTTTGGATCCCCAGAGTGGGTGCTGACCCACAAGCTGCACTGGGGCTTGGATGATACAGCTCCATGGACCGGACATGGAAATTAATAGATTCTTAGGTGATGTGTTGAAACTCCCAAGTTTTGTAAATATAAAGAATTTACATTTCATAATAACAATTGTTTGTAGGAAATGTAATTGAAATTGCTACAATTCCACAGAAAATATAGTTTAGTTTGAAGTGCTTTTTCTCATGGAAAACTCTTCTGATGAACTCTGGCCTATAGTTCAGTATCCTGACTTGGGGCAAAGACACAAAACCCTACTTCATCCCTTTCAATTACTCCTTTTGCTTGCCTCACATCTCAGATGACTCACTGCATTTCAGCACCTTGTGAGGAAATAAGCAACACTCCCTCCCTCCCCCCAGTCAGAAACTAAACAGAAACTGCAATCTCTGCACCAAAAGCAGATTGGGTTAGAAACTGGGTTAGAAGTACCTTGTTTGTCAACCAGAGGTCACTGCCTACTTTTCAGGCTTTCCTGAGACCTCCTTTACACAGAAGCACCATGCAGGACTGAAGAGAAAAGAGTATTGTTCATTCAGGAAATCAAGTAAAATGTTCAGGTGTATTCAAGTGACATAGAAGGCCAATTTTTTATTACAGGATTGATGTAGTTATCTAGGAGCCCACATTCTTGCAAAGAGAATGAAGAAAAAAAGTTTGGCTCCTACCACTTAGGTAATGGAGAGACTTCCAGAGGCTCCTAAAGGCTATGCAGAGCCCCTGGACACAGAGCAGGGAGGTGCCTGGAGGTAGCTAATAGAAAACGTTAAGCATGGGGCTGTCTCTGAACTGCTCCTCCTTGCATCTCAAGGCTGCACATTAGGTATCTCCATCACCCAGGCTGCAGAGCCAAAAGGATAGGCAGGTTGTTGCTAGTGCTGCTCACCTGCTCAATAGCAGCCTGCTGGTTTGAGCATTCACTCAGGAGTCTCACACCCACCTCTCCCACTACCCAGGAGAGTGTCCTAACCTCCGGGCTACAGAATAGTCCTGGGGACAAGGGGGGGGGGGGGGTCTCCATGCCTCCTAGGTTACTGGGCAGCCAAAAACACCAAGGTATTGAGGTCAGAAAAAGAGCAAGCTAGAGGGAGCAGGACTCTGACCCATTGGTCCTCTGGGAATGTGGAGTGTGAAAAGCAGCACAAGAAATGAATGGCACACCAGTGGAATCACAACTGTGGACTTGTGGAATCACAACTGAAGACTTCAGATGAATCTTGTGACACGTTAGGCATCAGGTTTCCCAGGCTTCTCATGGTCTGCTTCATATGTGACTTCCTGGCTGGCTCCAGTAAAACTAGGTGAGGATCCATTCTGGAAATATCAAAGTTGTTTCCAGGTGAGAGTTGCTCAGGGGGCTGGAAAATAAAATGTACAACTGTAGCAAATCAGTATTTCTACTGTGGAAATCAGTTTAACCAGGTCCCTTACTTGACTAAGAGGAGAGACAAAGAGAGAGAAAAAAGATGCTGATGCTATGTGTTTCAAAATGTTCTAAGATAAGGAAAAACCTCCATGCCTTGTTTTGTCTTAATATATTAATCTCTGTGTGCAGATGTTAACCTCCTCCTTTCCGAGAACCAGAAACTGATAGCTGTTCCCCAAAACACAATGTGTTTGCTGAATAAGCAAACTGCCTACGTGTGACAAACGAATGATCAATTTCTTCCTGTTTCTTCACGGTTTCTCTGTCTGAACCATGCATCTTTTCTTGCTGTCTAAAGTATAAATATGCTTGTAAACTTATAGAGTTCAGAGTTCCTTTGAGAACCCTCCTTGTGATCACTTGTATAGTTCTAAATAAGCCAAGAGGGCTCTGCCAATTCTGATACAACCACAACATGAAGTTTGATTTCTTCCACACTACCATGTCCAGTAGGGAGATAATGTTAAACATGTTCATTGTAAATGAAAGGTGCATGCCACTGTTTTTCACCTATTCCTAAGCTGCAGTTTTCTTAGCTTATGAATTTCAGGTAGCAGAATCCTAATGATATGTTGTTTGTTTTGCTGTGTTCTTGGGGAGAACAGTAGTATTAGGTGTTCTTATGTCTGTGCTGTGATATCCTGTTCCATGAGATCTTTTTTTTTTCTTTTAAATTCCCCTTTTTTCTTACTTGAAGCCCAAACTGGTTTCCCTTAAAAAAAGGAGGAAACCCCCTATCCTCTATCAGCTTCACTGGATGTGAGTTTTACATCTTCTGGGAATGAACCACACTGAGGCTGACTGGACACAGCTATGCCTGGCTCTTCTGGTCAGACCCGATGAAGAATGCCTTGCATTCAAAAACTTATCTAACTCTGCTACACAGTTGGGCTAATAAAAATATCACTCTAAAAAAAATCTTTGCCTCTCATAATTTCTGGACCATCATGGCTACAACATCACACTTACACGACCAAAATGCTTTGCAAAGATGGGTAGGCACCAATGGCTCCATGTTACAGAGGGCTAAACTAAGGCACAGTGAAGTTCAAGGCACAAAGAGCATGTCCACAGACCTGTTGGCCACCAAGGAGCATAGGGCACTTAAATACGTACACTTCTGAAAATCTTCCCCAAGGTGTTTTGCTAAAGACTCCAGTAAAGAGCTGGGAGTACAACCGCAGGTTCCTAGCTTTTATTCATTAAGGCTTATTCGTGCCAAAATTTAAGCACACATACAAATAATCTTGGTATTTTGTTGGTTGATGAGGGTTTGTCATTTTTAATGGATTTGTAATGAATCCTTCACCTAAGGGTGCATGTACACGTGCAGGGAAGCTACTATGACGTGCTGCAAGTAATCAAGTCTGCTGGAGTGCTAATGAGCACATAAAAATGCCCTGGGATTCTGCTAGCAAATGTGTTACCTGATCATCTGTGCAACCGGTGGGTTGCATGCGGGGTACGGTGACCCCGGCCCCAGTGAGGGGGCGGCCCCAGTGAGAAGGGGCAGTGGTGAGAGCAACCAGTGGGTTGTGTAGCCCCGGTGTGAGGGGGCACTGGTGAGAGGGGGCATTGATGAGTGTCCCATTTAAGCGAGGAGGTGTGTGGCAGTGCACTGTGTGCGCCTGCCACTTGCAACCAGTGGGTTGCGTAGCCCCAGTGTGAGGGGCGGTACTGTGAGAGGCCCCAGTGTGGAGGGGGCCAGTGACGAGGAGCCCGAGAGGGGCCGTACATCGAGCCCGGTAGAAGGCCAGCACAACAATAGGCCTCAAGGGGGCAGGGTCCTGCAGTGGTCAGACCGAAGGGGATAGTACCCTCGACTGGCCCATGCTGGGGCCAGGACCAGAGAAGGTCAAAAGGGCCGGGGGCCCACTGCGAGGGACGCCCAAGAGCCGGGGGCCTGGGGTCCCGACTGGCCTTGAGGTGGGCCAGGGCAAGATGCCAAAGGTTCCGGGGGAACCACACCCGAGAGGGGAAGATAGCTTCGGGAAAAGGGGATAGCAGGACGGTGAGCCCAGTTGAGAGGATAGCAGTGCATGGGGCCTAAAAGACCGGAGGCTCGAGAACATGGGGAGCCCCAGTATGAGGGGGCGGCGATGAGGAACCCCTGTGTGAGGGGGAGGCCCCAGCGAGGGGGCGGTGATGATTTAAGGAGGGGAGGTGTGTGGCAGAGCACAGGGTGTCTCTGCCACTTTAAGGGCCTGGAGCTGGCAGCCTCCAGCTGCCTGATTAGGGCAGCCATTTTGAGGCCTAGGCTGCCTATATAAACAAGGCAGTTTGGCTGCTGGAGGCCAGGCAGCAACATTGCCTGGCTGTAGGGCTGCTGTGAATGACCCGGAGGTAAGGGGGAGCTGCAAGGGGTTGGCAGGAGGCTCCTGGTCCTGGGCATGACCTGAAACTGCACCCTGCCAGGAGTGGGTGGTCTGGTG
>NW_005842582.1:220064-229917 GCF_000455745.1 Alligator sinensis
CCTGGCCTCCACCAGCCAAACTGCCTTGTTTATATAGGCAGCCTAGGCCTCAAAATGGCTGCCCTAATCAGGCACCTGGAGGCTGCTAGCTCAAGGCCCTTAAAGTGGCAGAGACACCCTGTGCTCTGCCACAATCTAATTAAGATCAAGTATTACTATAATCCTTCTAGGCTGCTTCTAAACATAACCTCTCTGTTTGGTTTTAGAGAACATTTCTCTATCTGTCCTGCAAATGTAAGTAATGACAGAAAAACAGAAACACATAAAACACTGGTACCAAACTAAGTAAGAGACTTACTGAGTTGCTGAGATGGATGTGGCAAGTTTTGGGAGAAAGGTCCCGGAGGAATATTTAAATCGGCAATAAGCTGCTGCTCCAGCCATACCAAGTGCTGTGCGCAGGAAGCCTTGAGTACACACAAAGTGGTCCTGTGACTAGAGGCAGTCTAATCTATCTTTGTGAGCTAAGGAAAGAAACATGCCCAAGACAAGGATGTGGCATTTCACAGGGACTGCAAGTTGCCTTCCTTTCTGATAGTGCATGGCCCCATAAATTACGATACATTGACTGGGGTTTGCGCCACTCCTGCAAAAGATTTATGTGATATATCTGTTTCTTGCATAGGTGGCCTGGCCAGTGAACTTCATAGTCCACTGGTCCTACCCTGCGGGTTATCTTGAACAGACCCTGCCATTGGGTCAGCAGCTTGCTTGAGGATGTGGGCAGGAGCACCAATACCCTCATCCTGGGTTTGAATTCCCTCTCCTTAGCACGTGCATCATACCTCTCCTTCTGGCGGTGTTGTACCTCCTGCATATTATTCTTGGTAAGATCCTGTGCCACTTGGATCCTTTGTTGAAACTCTTGCCGATATGCGACCAGATCTCTTGCATTTCCCATATCCTGTTCCCAATCTTCCCTTAGTGCCTGGAGTAGGCCCCTCAGATAGTGTCCCTGTACTAACTTGAAGGGAGAATACTTCATTGAATCCCATGGGGTATCCCGAAGTGCAGACAACACTAACAGATGGAGCAGATCCCACCTCTGCGGGTCTCCTCATATACAGCTTTGCAGCATTCATTTAATTATCCTGTTGAGGCACTCTACTAGCCCATTAGTCTGGGGGTGGTACATAGATGTGTGTAGGTGCTTTATCCGGAGTGTGCGACACACCACTCGTAACACTCTGGACATGAAATTTCACCCTTGATCAGTGAGGATTTCTTGGGGTATTCCTATCTTTGCTATCCATTTAATGAGTTCTTCTGCGATTTGTGGGGCTATCACTGCCCGCAGTGTCATGGCCTTGGGGTACCGCATAGCGCAGTCTACGAACACTAGTATATACTGGTATCTGGCGCTGCTTCGAGGAAGTGGCCCAACCACATCCATGGCTATCCTTGAGAACAGTACATCAATAATAGGCATAGGTTGAAGTGGGGCCCGCGCTGGGCGATTCTCCCTGGTTTTCTGGCATTCAGCACATGCTGTGCACTGACGAGCGATTTCTTCCTCCAACCCCAGCCAGAAGAACCACTGGGCCACCCTAGTGGTGGTCTTATCTTGACCCAGATGTCCCCCAGTGGGGCTTGAATGAGCCAATCGACATATAATTTGTGGAACTGGGTGGGAACCACCAACTGTGTTCTTTTAGGCCCCCCTATCCCTGTTGCACACAGTACAAGAGTTGGTTTCTTACCTCGAATCATGGGGTTCCACCTGATGCCGGCACCTGACTGGTGATGGTGTCAAGGGCCTGTGTTCTAAGCATCTGAAGTTCATGATCTTCCTCTTGGGCTTCCCGGAACTTCAGGCTGCTTCTACACCATGGGAGTCGATCCCGTCTGCCTTGTTTATCGATCCCTCGCTCTCCTCGAGTTCACCAAGCCAGCCTTCACGGCTATGTATCTTCCTCCGCTTGGCCTCGGCATCCCAAACTCTCTCCAGCATGTCGTAGATTGGTGTCCAGTCCCATCCCAACAGCATGTTACATGCCAGCCGGGGTACCATGCCCACCAGTAAGTCTCCTTGGTGTTCCATCACCTGGAGTTGTATCCACTGGCGATCAATCTGTTTGGTTTCTCCATGAAAACAGGCCACCTTTACCGGGTGAGCCCTACGATTCCTCTGAGGGGTAATGAGGTCAGCCCTCACTAGGAATTGGGCGCATCCAGAGACTAACGTAGCCTGGATGGGGTGGTTTTTGACCTAGGCTTTTACTACAGGCTGTCCCCATATTGCACCATCTCTTCCAGTGGCGTAGCTACAATCCATTGGTTCACTACTCCTTTCACCCCTCAGCTTGCATCTTCGGTGAATTGTCTGGGCTCCACCACTCTGTGGGGCCGCTAGGGCAATCCCTTGAGTAGCACCCAGTCTTTCCACACCAGAAGCAAATTGTATCCTTTGGTACACCCCTGTTGGGTGATCATCTTCTCTCAGGCTCCCTGGGTAATGGAGCCATCGGGCCAGGGCTCCGCTTCTCCTGACTGTAGCCGGCCTCTGACTCTGCAAAGGCCTCTACCAGTTTTAAGGCTTTTTCGCAATTGTGTGGAGAGTGCTGGCGAACCCAACGTTGCACACGTTCTTCTAGGTCATTTAGGAATTGCTCTAGCAGTATCTGGTTGGCGAGAGCATCTTGATCATGTGCTGTGGGATTTACCCATTTATTTAAAATATTCCACAGCAGCTGAATCAAGAGCCTAAGCCATCTCTCCTCTGGCCCCTTCTTTGCCCAGAAGTGCTTCCTATAGTGCTCCGGGTTGATCTCAAGCCTATATAGGATTACTGCTTTCACCTGGTCATAATCATGGGCTTCATCCCTTGGGAGGGCCCAATAAATGGCCTGGGCCTTATCCACAATGAGGGTGCCCAGTTGACTGGCCCAATATCCTTTATCGAGCTCGCTCATTATGGCATGCCGTTCAAAGAACTCAATATAGGTCTCTGGATCATCTTCTTGGGTCATCTTTGGCATTTAAATGAAGCTAAGCTGTGTCGCAGCCAATCCTGTTATCAATCCATCATCTGCTGTTGGTCATCTAGTATGTGTGTCAGTGCTTGTAAGTTTTGACTCAGTACATCTGGAGGGGTCATGGTCGTGAGCTGCATGTTGGAATGTTCTTCACTCACCGGGTCTCCCTGTAGGTTCCCAACAAATGCACCACTTTGTGACCGTCTCACTTCGAATATCCATTCATGAGCCACCTTGGCATGGGTGCCTGGGGGTGTGCGCAGTGAGACTTCGTGCAAACTCTGAAAAGGGGCCTCGATCACCCCGGGGAAGACCCCAGAACTCTCCTGCCACGACTTTGAATGTATCTTCAGTGGTGGGGTCTCCCGTTGGAGGTCCATCAGGGTCAGTTACTCCTCCTGATGGATATTCATAGGGCTCCACTTCCCCTACGCCCCTTCCATACGCCAGCCTCCGACCGGCTACCTGATCTTGATGCGGCTTACCCTCCAGTCTTGATGGTCCTTACTTTTCACGCTGTCTCTGGTATCAGGTCTTATCTTTTTTTTCCTAGAGGACTAGGGGTCTGATGGGTGTTCACCTTTCATGTGTGCCTCTCCCGTTGTATGCCGACTGCCTGTTGATTCCTGTGTGAAGCTGCTGTATTAGGGTGTCACCCACATTCCCTTGACATAGGATTACTAACAATAAAAAAAGGGGAAAAGGACAAAATAGGAAACAACAAAGGAATACGTGCAGGCAAGAAGAAAAAGAAAAAGGATGACACAAAGAAAAGAGGGCTGATATGAAAGGAGAGGTCAGGCTGAACAGCGCTTTCTCACTCCCCTCCCTAGAGCCTGTGCCTGTCTGCGTTCCCCAACGCTGCCTCTCTCTCCATCTCTGTTGAGGTCTTCCTCCACTCTTCCCTGGGTCAGTTCCTCTCCTGTAATCTGGTGCTGCAGGTGACCAGTGTGGAGAGACTTCACCGTCTCCGATGTTTCCACTGCTCTTCCCCGAGCAGGGTCTTCTCCTATATGCTGGTGCTGCCTGTGCCCGACATGGAGGGTTTCTGCAGCCGCTGTCACCTGGGATGTTCCTTCCGAAGCTGGATCTTCCTTCACACGCCGGTGCTGCCTGCCACCGGCATGGAGAGCCTGCGCAGCCTTTGTTGCCTTTCACGCTCTCTCTTCCTCCCTGCTGGTGTCTTTTATCTCAGCTGGCTGGTGATCATTCATGACGTCACCCACCGGCTCCAGCTGTAGATAAGCATGGCTGACTAACCGCATGGGCTTCTCTTCTTGGCATCATTCGTCCTGCATCTGGAGTCCTAAAGCAGGTAAGTAACCTTTGATTTCAGGGTTTTTCTTCTGGGAGTGAATAGCCCCCATCCCGGGTTCCTGTGTGGGGAGGGTTTCTTGCTCCCCCATGATCGTACCCCTGGGACAGCCTCCAATGATGGAGATTCCACAACCTCTCTGAGTAACTTGTTCCTGTGCTTGCTACCCTCCTAGTAAGATTTTGTTTCCCTAATATCTAACCTAAATTTCTCTTGCTGCAACTTGAGACCATTGCTCCTTGTTCTGTCATCTGCCACTACTAAAAACAGTCAAGCTCCATCCTCCTTGGAACCCCTCTTCAGGGAGTTGAAAGCTGCTTTTACATCTCCTCTCAGTCCTCTTAGTCATCTCTTCTCCACACTAAATAAGCCCAGTTCCCTCAGCCTCTTCTCAGAAGTCATGTGCCCTAGCCCCCTCATGATTCTGGTTGCCCTCCTGTGGAGTAACTCCAATTTGTCTACATCCTTTCTGTAGTGTGAGGGGCTCAAAATGAACTTAGTACTCCACATGTGGCCTCAGCAGTGCCAAATAGAGGGGAAGAATCACTTTCCTTGATTTACTGGCAACGCTCATACTCATGCAGCCCAGTATGGTGTTAGTCTTGTTCACAACAAGGGCACACTGTTGGCTCACATTCAGCTTATTGTCCACTGTAACCCCCAGGTCCTTTTCTGAAGAGCTGCTGCTTAGCCAGCCAGTTGGTTGCCAGCCTGTACTGGTGACTGGATTGTTCTGTCCTAAGTGCAGGACTTTGCACTTCTCCTTATTGAACTTCATAAGATTTCATTTTGGTCCAATCCTCCAATTTGTAGATGTCTCTCTGAATCCTAGCCCTATGCTCCAGCCTATCTACTTACTACTCTCCCCAGCTTGATGTCATCTGGAAACTTGCTAAGGAAGCAATCCACCCCATCTTCCAGGTTGTTGATGAAGATATTGAAGAAAACCAGCCCCAGGACTGATCCCTGGGGCACTCCACTTAATGCCGGCTAAAAGCTAGACATCTGACCATTGATTACTACCCATTGAGCTGGATGATCTGAGATTTGGGGCATGGTGGGCACACTAGAAGGGAGGGACAGGATACAACTGGACCTGGACAGTTTACAGGGGTGGGTGAATGTAAATAGGATGGGATTCAATACTGACAAGTGCAGGGTACTGCACTTGGGCAGAAAGAACCAGCAGCATACATATAGGCTGGGGAACTCCCTTCTCGAAAGCGCAGTGGCAGAAAGAGATCTTGGAGTCATTATCAATTCTAAAATGAACATGGGCCGCCAATGTGAGGACGCGGTCAGGAAGGCTAACCACACCTTGTCATGCATCCACAGATGCATCACGAGCAGGTCCAGGGTGGTGATCCTCCCCCTGTATGCGACACTGGTCAGGCCACAGTTGGAGTACTGTGTCCAGTTCTGGGTGCCGCACTTCAGGAGGGATGTGGCCAGCATTGAGGGTCCTGCGGAGGACCACTCATATAATCTGGGGGCAGCTGGGCAGACCCTATGAGGAGAGGCTACGGGACCTGAACCTGTTCAGCCTTCACAAGAGAAGGCTGAGAGGGGATCTAGTGGCCATCTATAAACTTACCAGGGGGGACCAGAGGGGAATGGGGGAGACCTTGTTCCCCTGAGCACTTCCCAGAGTAACAAGGAATAACGGCCACAAGTTAACTGAGAGTAGGTTCAGGCTAGACATCAGGAGGCACTACTTTACAGTTAGGGCATCCAGGATCTGGAACCAGCTTCCAAGGGAAGTGGTTCTGGCTCCTACCTTAGGGGTCTTTAAAAGGAGACTTGATTATTACCTAGCTGGGGTTATATGAGCTTAACTTACCAGGGGTCATATGAGCCCAGTATTCATTCATGCCCAGGGCAGGGGTAGGACTTGATGATCTTCTCAGGTCCCTTCTGACCCTATATCTATGAACCTATGAACCTAAGAAGAAGGTGTGGGGAGTGGTAGTGGGTAAAGAAATAAAAAGGGAACATGCTAACATAGTGTAGATGGTTGTAAGAAATATCTTGCTGATGAGAGAGGTGGAACACAGATGGGGCCTGACAAGCTCATCTAGGTACCCAAGAGAGAGGTGCAAGGAAGAAGAAACAGTGGGATGTGTTTTGGGAGCATACATATGCAAAGAATGAATGGGAAAGGGTCCACTATTTTTTGAGACTCACCAAAACAAAACCTGTCGTTAGCATGGGAGATGGTACTATATGGGGTCATACCAAAAGGACTGGAGGATACAATATTAAGGACGTTATTTGCATATGTTAAAACTAGTTTGTGGAAAGTAAGAAGCCTCAGGGTTTTTAAGGGATTGGCTTTCACTGAAAGAGAATGCCTGAATTTGGCACTGCATGAACTGAAATACTAGATCAGTTAGGACAAGGAAGAGAGCAGAGAAGAAGAGACAGTGAAGAAGTGGAGGAAAAAGGACTGCACACACTTATTTAACTGAACTCGCAGAGAGGGCTGATGGGAGACGCAGTTTCAGGTGGTTACTGCGGTAACACTTTTTCATGGGGTTCTGTATGCAAAGTTTTGTAAGTGTGGGGAGATAAGTGTTTTTAATACAATTTGCAAGTAAAAAAAAAGTTCCAATTTATAAATAAAAAAAAGTTCTCTTCAGTATGCGTACCCCATATGAGTCATGTGTTTTATAGTGATGATCAGTGTTGGCTGCATTGAATCAGTTTCCTAGTTGGTTTCCATTACAATACTTGCTGCTTTTGGAAACAGCTTAATGATGGACAAGGTATTTAATGAGGTTTCATTGTATGTGTTCATAAAATGGGAGGCTTTTTTTCCCCATGCTGATTGATGGAAAAAAACCCTCATTTTGAATTCAAGTAAATATGGTATTGAATTTGATCACTCCTGAGCCCACCTGTCCATCTTCCAGTTTAATCTGCTCTGTTAAAAACTTGTCTCCTGGCCAATTCCTGAAATAGTATGACATTTGTGGGAAGATCTTCCTTTCTGGGGTAGCCATCTTTTCACCATCTCTGCCCTCAGCTATGTCAGTGTCAGCTGTAGAATCCAGATGAAGGCCACAGAGTAGTGGCCACAGAGTAGGGGCCATGAGTAATGTTCATGTAGTGTTATAATTTCAGAGAGGCCTCCCAAAGAGGTATCACAAACATAAACAGTGACTTAACCCCAGGGAGCTTTTCCTAAATAAACATTATTTTAAACTAGGATAATTCACTGCATTTGCAAGAAAACCTCTGCTCCACTCTGAGTTACCAGGGTCAATTTGGAGAGGGATTTTTTCTCCTTGTCACCCAAGCACCTGTCTCTTCAGTTTGTAAAAGATGAACTCTTTCTGGAGTATTTTGAATCACGAATACATATGTTATCTAAGCTATGGATTTGAAGTCAGTCCTCATCCAAAGTTAGCTAATGTAGTCCCATTTAAATCCTTAGCCAGATACTGCTTTAGTTGAATCGTGTCCTTTCAGAAGCTTCAGGAAGTGCAGTTAGTGGCTGTCTTTGGTAGGAGGAACAAATAGATGCAACAGCTAAATTTTCTCATTGGCTTGGGGTGAGAGATAGGATTTGTCATTACCACGGATAGGTGGATCCATCTGACCCAGTGATCTGTCACTGGCAGTTCTATTCGCCAGCACCAAAGCCTGGAATTTTTGCTTAAGGCAAAAATAATGTACCTGGCCAAATGTATAGTACTTGTAATGAAATGCGGGGAAACGTATTTCTGTTATTTTGGTTTAACTTTTGTCCGAGCACAGGTGGCAGGTGAGGGGCAAGACCTGAGGCGGCCTTCTTTGCTGTGCATATTCTTCAATGGGGTTATGAGATATGAGTTCAACTTTCACTTCTCTTCTCTTATTCCTTGGGTTTATAAGATGCATGTGGCATCTGTATCACAGTAACTCCTACAGCTGACAGAATCATGGGAAGAGCTGGGTAAATAATCGATTTTTTGGTTCAGCTGGCTAAGCCAAAAAATTGGGAGAAGATGGTTCAAGTCAAACTAAAATCTGTGGGGTGGGGAGAAGTGATTCCTAATAAGTGGGAAAAGTTCATATTGAACCAACCCCAAATATTTCTTATGTCCCAAGTTGGAATATTTTCCTGTATTGGGGTTATTTGAAAATATTTAAATTGTAAACACATGACTCAGCTCTCTATACAAGTGTCCTGAAAATACAGCTTTGTTTCCCCTCATTATTTCAAGGTTACAGGACTGAAAGGGCCTCAACCTTGCAGCATCTATTTTATTCTACACATTACTATTTTGAAATGGAGCATATGAGATCTGTGCTCAGCTACCATTCCCTATCTATCATTTCCTGGGCTTGTGAGGCAGATGTACTGCTCGACAGCAACTCCTGCAGCTGACAAAGGCTTGGGTAAAGCTGTAGAATACAGGATTCTTTTGGCTTACTCGTTGATAAATTAAATGGTTCAAGCCAAATGAAACAGAAATTTGGGGGAGAGGGAAGGTTTCTTGGTAAACGCAAAAGAAAAATGAAAAAGAGTGTAAAATATCATTTTGGATCAACCTGAAGCATTTTGTTTGACGCATAATTAAATCATGTTTTGTTTAGTGGGAACGCTCGGAGCCTGGGATCCCAGCAACAAGAGCGTCCTGTGTGCCTGCCGTGTCTCCCGCCACTACGCCAAGCTGATGCGCTGCCTCATCGTGTCCAACACCATCTGTTGGTCCCGTGACATCTACGTGGAACACATCATGGGCCACTGCCAGTACTCTGACCCAACCAGATGAATCGCCGCTGGACCGGACCCAGAGGGGACCGCCTGAATCCCCGCTCTGCACCAGATGGCCTTTTACTTCGAGAGGATTCTTCAACAACAGAGGACCCTGCTCCACCCGAAGAGGACCCCCACCATAAGACTCTATATGGACTGAGACACTTTTTCTTCGAACCACTTCTTCCACCATTGCAGACCATTGCAACAGGTTTGTATGTATCTATCTTCTTTTTCTCTCAGCGTCGCGAAACCCCTCCCTCCCCTTTCCCCTTCCCCCCACCCTACCCCTGGGCTTAGTTGGGCGCTATGTATTTCCCTACCGGCTTTGTCATCTTTTTTGGATTCACAATCCTAAACATCTACTAATAAAAGTCAATCTTTTCTTGAATGTGTTTATTTACTTTTTATTTTAATTTGGGTCAATTTTGAATTTTAAAAATGCCATCTCAAGATTACGAGTAAGAATATTGCATTTAAAAATCTTGGAATTAAATATTTTGGGATTTCTGAAATAAACACAATTTAGGTGGTCTTGAGTTTTGTATTGATGCAGAACAGGAAATATGGGAGATGTGGAAAAGGTTTGCAAGACAGGACACCGTTCCACTTTCCAGCTGCATTGTAGAGCCAAGGTTAAAGTGAGGTGACTTAACATGGAAAGCAGCTGCATTCAAAATGTTTTGTTTCTACAGTTTTATTTCTTATCTGAATTTTAGGGCAGACAAATATTAAAAGCTGCTGAGTTTAGTGCAGCTCCCTCTTTGTGTCAGCTAGCCGGTCACACCCAAAGTTGAGCTCCTCCCGCTGGATAATCAG
>NW_005842582.1:229948-244892 GCF_000455745.1 Alligator sinensis
GCAGGAATTTGAGTTTTCCATTCCCACAGAAAAATGAAGATTTTCTTTCAAGGAGAAAAACGCAGGAAATCTCATGTTTCCCTTTGCAGACTGGCAAAGTTCCAGGCCTTGGGCAGAAATGCGTGGCCTTGGGACTAGCCGAGGAGCAAAATAGAGCCAAGGGTGGCTTGCCTGGTGGGTGGAGGGGGCTCGCTCCCTGCTGCTTCACTCATTCCCAGGGAGTGGGGAATGGGGTGTCACGTGCACCCCCCAGTTTGTGTGCGGGGTGGGGCAGGATGCAAGCTGCCCACTGTGGGGCTTGGGCTCCCTGCCCTGCTGTCCTTCCTCTAAGGGCCTCTGCAGTCCAGCATATAGGACCCAACATAGGAGGGCGGAGAGGCTCAGTACTACTGCCACCGCCACCACTGCTGAGTGCCCCATGCTAGATGCACTACCATGGCGAGGCACCCCCTGCCTTCCCGGCAGCTGTGGGGGCAGGGCACAAGTTACACTGCCATCCCCACTGCTGCCAGATGGACAGGGGGCTTCTTGCCATGGCAGGGCACCTGGCGGCAGCACCGAGTCTTTCCACCCTCCAACAACGGGTCCTGTCCACTGAGCCGTTGAGCAACCCTGAGGGAGGACAGCAGGGCAGGGAGCCTTGAGCCTCTCAGCAGGCAGCCCACATCCTCCCCCACCATGGGCTCTGCTTGGCTGTGCTCCAGCTGTGCAGCCAATGGTGGTGGGGAGCTCTGGGCTCTCTGCTCCTCTCTGGCTGCAGTAGCTGCTGCCTCCTGCATGCAGTAGCCAGGGCTCGGGTGCTGCTGGGAGGGGCAGGGAGTGCAGGCCCTGGACCTGGTCCCATAGCCCGGGCAGCTGGGGTCCCCTTCAGTGGGGTTTTGGGAGGCAGAGGGCTGCAGGTTTGGAGTGAGGGGCACAAGCAGGGCTGGAAGGGTGATGGACTGTGGGTAGGGAGTGAGGGGCACTGGCATGGCCAAGGGCTGCAGGTCAAGAGTGAGGGGCACTGTCAGGGATGGGGGGCTGTGGCTTGGGAGTGAGGGGCAATGGCATAAGCAGGGCAGTGCACAGGCATAGCAGGGCTGCTCAGTGCCACGAAGCAGGGGTGGGGTGATGGACAGCTGCAGCTGGACCTGTGTCCTGGTGAGCAAAGGGGGCAGGGAGAGTTCTGATTTTCTATGATAAGAAAACCAAAATCAAAAGCCAAAATATATAGGTATTTAGAATATATTTTATTTTGATGATTGAGGCACTGGTAGGCTCCCATATTGCTTTAAAATGGTAATGTATCAGGAAAACCTTATGTTCAACTGATACCTATATATATAATGGAAGTTCATTTTAATCATGGAAAAACATGGATGTTGGGTTTTTTAGTTAGAGAATTTGAGGTTTTTGTCAGAGAATTTGGGATTGTTTGAAACAGAGAAAACCAGGATCCCTGTTAACTGCTCTGTTGGATCCCATCCTCTGAAACCATAGGCTCAAGAACTTTCCTTGTGACAAGTGATTTGCAGCACTGTTTCTTCTGGTTGCCCCTCTAGCATATCACCTGAGCATAGTGTCTGTGTCTGCAAGGAAGTGAACCCCCACAGAGCAGCTGCCCTTTGCCCCAAGAACAGTGCTGACCCCTGTCCCTTAGGTAGCTTAGGCATGCCCTTTCCCAGAATTTGTAGCAGGTACGTGCTCTCAAGTTAACTCTACAGGGGCAGGTGACAGGTGTGGCAACACTCCACACCCAAACTTGGTACAACGTTCTAAAGAAAATTGTTCTTCTTTGACAGCATCTGAGAAAGACAGATGGTATGGTTGGATCTTGGTCAAACTGGTTTCTCTGTTCAGGGAAGCTCCTTGTAATAACTTTCATGTCAAGATTTCCCACCTTGGAGAAGTTAGTCAGTAAGGTTAAATGGCCAATACCAGTTGCAAGGAACACACCCCAATAATAACAGCACACAGTGGATTTCACCTCTACTAAGAATACCTTTGTGACAGTTGCAGAGTAAAATTTTAGAAAATCAACCTTAAGTTATGTAGTGAATGATTCCCCAAGTGTCTCTCTGATTTTCAGGAAAAGAAAGAGAGAGGCTTGTTTAACGCACAAGGACATGGAGATCAAGTCTAGGACACGTGGGGAGCTGAGTTAGAGAGTGTGAATCCCATAAAGATATCAGGGATAACATGACATTTCTCCAGCCAGCAGTCCTTGTATCCTACTACACTTCAATTGCTATCCAGCTGGACACCTTGGGCCTTTATTGTCATGGGCCAGTGTGTGGTGCACAAAGGCTCAGGTGCTGATGGAATTCCTTAAAAACAACTCCAGGACTAATCAGAGGGAATGGGCTGAGGGTTAGAGGGCCTTGATTATTTTAACTGAGTCGGCTGCAATGAACAAGTGCTGCATGGCAGGAGCCTAACTGAGCTTTACAGATGCTGCAGTGCAGGAACCTTACATTTATAAGGCTAAAAATCACTTTTGGAGTGGTGTAAATGCTATTTCTGGCACTAATACAGCTCTTAGATTCTATTTTCAATTGTGGTAGAATTGTCATCAGCAATCCCTTGATTCAAGGATGATCTACATTGCTCATTGATGGGTCTTGATGTGGGTCAAATGCTTGAGCCACATATCAACTCACAGAAGTTGTGGATCTTTCCACAGGGGAGAGTAGGCTGCAGGCATTTCTCTCCTTTTCCTTCCTCTACTTTCCTCTGGTTTGAGGGCAAGACACTTCACCACAAAGCGAGCTTCAGTTTGCTTGAGGTTATACAGTCATTGGAGTTAATTAGCAGCCAGTTCCTCCCAGTTCTTCATGTCAATGTTTGTTTTCTATACCTTCAATGTGTCCTTGCAGTGTTTCCTCCGGCCGCTGTGAGATTTCAAGTAAGCTGGGAGTAGAGCACTCATTTTGGGAGTTAAGAGTTGGGCATCCCCAACTCAATGCTCATAACATTGGCTTAAGCAATGGTGGTAGTATTTGGGAAGTGATCTTCCTATTTGATGCAGAGGATTTTCCGGAGGCAAAGTTGGTGATACATCTCCAGCTTCTTAAGATGACAATGGCCGATCACACATGTTTCACATCCATAGAGGAGAGGAGAGATCAGGACTGCATTGTAGACCTGGATCTTAGTGTCTTTCTGGAGACTGTGATCAACAAAAACATGCTGAAGCAACTCCTTGAAGGTAGTGCTTACACACCATATCTTGTGCTGGATCTACTCATCAGTGTTTCCTCTATGAGAAAGATGTCTACTGCAGTAAGGCAAGTACTTGACTACCCCAGGGTCTTTCCCTCAATGGTAATTTGGGGAGGGGGCAGGTCATATTCCTAGCCTGGGGTTGGCTGATAGAGCATTTTAGTTTTCTTGATATTGAGAGAGAGGCCCAAAGTTTGTTAGGCTCCTACAAAGAGATCCAGCACAGTCTGGAGGTTTTTCTCAGTGTGTGCAAGGATGGCGCAGTTATCAGTGTATTGAAGGTCAAGGATGGTTGTTTTGAATACTTCGGTCTTTGACCAAAAATGTCTCAGATTGAAGAGCTCTCCATCCATTTGGTATTCATTGTTGATTCTGGAAGGGAGGCGATCCTTAACAAGAACCAGGAGAATGGTCAAAAAATGGAGAACAGAATTGGGGCAAAGATGCATCCTTGCTTGACCCCAGTTTGGATGACAAATGGATCTGTCACCAATCTGCTACAAAGAGCAGTCACAGTCAGCTGGTCATAGAGAAACCTTAGGATCTTGATGTATTCTTCAGTGTATCCAAATCTGGCCAGTGCTTTCCACAAGACTTTGTGATTGATGTAGTCAAAGGTCTTAGTGAGGTCAATGAAAGCCGCATACAGGCCATGCTGTTGTTCCCAGTACTTTTTGTGAACCTGGCAGGCAACAAAGATCATTTCAGTTGCCTCATGGAGTGGTCTGAAACCACAATGGAATTCCACAATATGATTCTCAGCAAGAGGTAGGAGATGGTCCTAGAAGATGTTGGTAAAGATTTTCCCTGCTGTGGTGTTCACAATGTTGGTGTTCCTCAGGTCACCAATGATCTCCTCATTGTTCCAAATTCAAAGAATAAATTTGTGGAGTCTCAGTACCACTTCCTCACTTTCATCCTTGCAGATTTCAGCAGGTATGCCATATGGTCCAGTGGCCTTGTTGCTCTTGGTATGCTACACTTCTAGGATGGGAGGGATCTCCTTTTGGGGTGTTGGGGAGATAGACTTGATGGTGGCCTTCATCATAATCAACTCACAGTTCAAGAGCATTTCAAAGTGCTCTTTCCATCTAACTTGGAAAGATTTATTATCTTTGAGGAGCATCAAGCCATCCTGTGATCACAGGAAAATAGGACCATGGCAGGTTGGACCACAGATGGCTTTCATTGCTTGGAAGAAACTATGCATGTCATGTTTGTCAGTGTAAAGCTGAATCTCCTTGGCTTTATCTTGTCACCACTGAGTTTTGATTTCCCAGAACCTTCTTTGAGCTTCAGCTTTGAGGAGTTGATATGTCTCCTTCTTCTGCTGACGTGAGTTAACATTTTGCCAAGAAGAAAGAACACTTTTCTTCCAATCAAGGAGGGTTCCTCATTGTTTCCTCACATGGCTTGTAGTGATATAGGCATCCATCTGATCGTAGGCTCTAACAATAACTTAGATGAAGAGGTGCCAGTATTTACAGTGAGGATGCCTCCAGGTAGTCTTTCATTTGTCACTTTGTTTGAAGATGATGTTCATAATGACAAGACCATGCTCTCTGTTCATTTGCTTAGGAGAAGGATGACAATGGAATTGGCTTTCCACAGTCCTTACTTTCCAATGGTGACACTCCAGGTCATATCTGACTGTGACGTTGAAGTCACCAAGAAAAATGACCTTAGCCTCCTTGGGACTATTAGTCAGAACATGTTCAAGTTTGGAGTAGAAATGTTCTTTGACATTGTTAGCATCAAGCATCAGTGTATCACACTGATGACAGTGGCATACTGGTTGTTGCTGAGTTTAAGACAGAGGGTCATAAGATGTTCAGTAATGCTCATAAGTTGACTAACAAGCCTGGGGTTGGACTAGATGACCTCCTGAGGTCCCTTCTAACCCTAACGTTCTATGATAAGCTGATTCTTGATGGTAAATTGCATCTGTTTGGGGCTTGTTTCACTTTCCAGAAGAAGGTGTAGCCTCCATCCTCTTTCCTCAGCTGACCCTCATCCGGTTATCTTGTCTCACTCAAACCTGCAATGCAGATGTCACCAGGAATCTCCTGATTCTGGTATGAGCACTCCGTGTTGCAAAAAGCATTGTCTCCTTATGATGTTTTCAATTGCAGACATGGTTACCCAGTTGGGACCAAATAAGACAGCCTAGGTTTAGGGCACCTTTTCTAGCCCCCTCCCTGTGTAAGATGAGCAGAGTGGATTCTGAATAGGACTGCTCAGTCATGGAAACAGCTGCCAAAATTCACCCCTGTCACAGCCAAGGTGCAAAATGACCACCAACATACTGCCACCTGCATGCAGATTCATGGTTGAAAACTGCTAGATTCATTGGCCCTTGTCTCCATCACCACAGGTCTATCACCATAGGGTTTTTAAAGTTTGGTACAAGAGAGTGTTGTGTCCTGTGGTAGAAGGCTGCATGTAACTGTGTTTAACATGAGAAAGCTAGTGAATAGAAACAACAAACATATGATTTTAACAAGGTGGAGATCTGGACCCAGTGGTAAGGGAAATCCATGGGAAAGGTGAAAGGGGACCTGAATCTTGCTTCAGTCTTCTTCTGTCTTTACAGCCTCTGAGATCTTGACATCTTTTTCTGCCTTATCTGCCATTGAGGAGCTGGGGTTGGACCTTAGTTTTTCTGGAATCTCCTCTCAGGGCTGTTCACTATGGGTGACCTTGTCAGGAGTGTGAGACTTCTGATGACATAACTCTGAGGATCACTGGGACATGCACACCTCTCCACCACTACAAGGTCTTGGTCCATAGAGGGTGTGTCTAAATGTTCATTATTGTAAAGTAATTATAGTGCATTAAGTTTAGTACCTATAATTACAGGTGCTAACTTATTGCACTGTAATTGGTGCTACTGCACAGCAGCGCCAGCGTATGCTTTTTTGTGATGCTAATACACAGTAGACTAATTTTACTACACATTAGCGCATTAGCATGGCTTTTGCCTGCTGCACTAATGTGCAGTTGATTTAGTCTACTATGCACTTAGCATCTTGTGCATCTTGTCCTATTCCACCATGCCCAGAGAGTTGTGGTGGAATAGGACCACTCAGGTATACACATTACCTGATGAGAAACAGAGGAGGAGGCTGCCACCTCGTAGGCAAAAAGCCTAGCGGTTAGGGCAGGTGCCCAGGGAACAGGAAACCCTAGTTCTAGGCCCCCTAAACCCAGAGGGTATTTGAACCTGTATCTCTTGCTCCCAGCAAAGTGCTCTAACCACCACACCACAGATTAGGCAGCATTCAGAACCCTTTTCAGGCTCCCCCTTGAGGCTAATCCCATTGGCAGCCAATTGTGAGAGACATCTGGGGTGAGGAGGTGAGTAAGCCCAAGGGAAGGTGGCACTGAGATGGATGATGTTCTGACAAGGAGAGTGCCTTAGTTTCTGGCCTGTAACGAAGTGTCCTGTCCCTTTAAGAGGGACCAGGTAGCCTTGTTTAGAGAGCATAGCTGCAAGGCATTTGGATAGAGAGGGAGTGTTCTGCTAGGAACTATAAAAAGCCTAAATTTCTAACTCCCATAAAAAGAGTAAAGAAGATATTTGTGAATAGTACATACTTTTTTCAAACATGCCTGTCATTTACCGTGGTTTAATGACTAACCTTTGCAAACCACATTTTATCTACATTTTTTTTCCCCTGGCTCACATACCACAACCTCCTGATAAAGTGGAAAGCCCAGGAGGTCCACTTGAACTCAGACTACTGCCAACTACACTGTTGGAAGGCCAGGGGGACAGATGTCCCTATAGTTCAAGCTGGAGGTCTATCTGCTGCAGCCCCCTCAAAGGCTCCATCTCCCAAATCCAGTTACCTAGGAAATACCAGAAATTCATGGACATTTTCACAAATCAAAACATGGACTTCCTTCATCCATGTGATTATTATGATTGTCCCATTGACCTTCAGCTGGGAGTGAAAATTCCTATGGGACATTTTTATGCTATGTCAGAGTCTAAAATCTCCACCCTCTGCAACTACCTGGAAGATAACCTGGATCAGGGCTGTATACATACATAGGTCCACCTCACCTGCAGGAGCCCCCATCCTGTTTTTGTTTTTTTAAAGGGATGGGAGTCTCCATCTATGCATCGATTTATTGGGCACCGAACCAGATTACTATCTGCAACCAGTACACTCTATCTCCTATCCCAGAGCTGCTAGATCAGCTCAAAACAGCTTGTAAATTCACTAAACTTGATTTTCAGGGAGCCTATAGTCTGGTGCAAATCCACACTGGGGATAAGTGAAAAGCTGTGCTTTCTTCCTCAGAAAACTTATCCAAGCAGAACAGTATTATGAGATACTGGATCAGGAACTCCTGGCCATCTGTGTGGCCTTCAGGGAATGCCAGCACTACCTTGAAGGAGTGCAGCACAACATACAGGTCCTCATAGATGACAATAATTTAGAATATTTCCATAAGGCAAAAACTCTCAGAGGCGCATGTGCTGGGTGGGTTTTTTTTTGTGTATTGCACCAAAACAGGGCAGAAAAGGAAAGGCAGATACTTCATATTAGAATATGGAACATCTTCCCACTAAGGTGCCAATGGAACCCAGCCCTATTCTAAAGCTGCATAAGTTCATCAGCTCCACACAACCCATAGACTTGCTGACCCTGTTTCAAGATGCCACCCAAGAAGAAGTTCCTTCAAGGGGCCGGCTGCTTTCTTTTGACAGCCCCACAAGGTATGGGTGGAGTTACATTCACTCAAGATAGGATCTATGGACAGCTATAGATATGGAGGGAGCCAGCTCTAATCAAGTCAGAGCAGACTTGATTAAGCAAGTCTGCTGGAGCACAGAAATAAACCTGCTCCACCAGCCTCCAGCATCACATGCATGGAGCGAGCTATGCTAATTAAAGCACCCGAGCATTACATTTTCAGCATCCCCATGCCAAAAAATGGTGGTGAGGTGCTTTCAACTAAAGTTTGTTTGATGAACTTTAGTTCAAAGCTCCCCACCACCATTTTTTAGCTTGGGGTACAATGATACATGTGAAGTTGGGTGCTTTTAATTAGCATTGCTTGCTAATTAAAGTGCACCCTCCTCCTCCCCCACACTTCCTGGAGCACATGTAAAAATGCCCTATGTGCCTCTGGGTCTGGCCAGACTGACCATACTCCAGGTAAGCCATGACTCACACTGTTAGCAGGCCATCCAGGAACAGGAAAGACCTATCAACTGGTCACCCAAGTTTTCTGATGTCCATGCCTGTATGAGACAGTCCAAGACTTCATCCTCTCCTGCAAACTTTGCACCTGCACTAAAAGACCTATATGGAAACCTTGCAGGATCCTGCAGCTTCTTCCTGTCCACCCCTGCCACCCCTCCCTAGACGTTCTTGTAGAGATACCTGAATCTGACAAGTATTCCACAATCCTGAGAGCGATGGACCAAAATGGCCTACTCCATTCCATGCACGGGTCTGTCCTCAGTTAAAGATACAGGCTTCATGTTCTCCAGGGGCGACGCATAGGGGGTGCATGCAGGTGCATGTGTACCCCTTGAGCATGGCGGTGCACCCCCTGCAAAAAGGCACTGCTGACACTGTCCCCCACCGCCAGCAGCGTCTGCAGGTGGTCCATGATCCCTGCTGGCCACCACCGACGCTGCTGGCAGTGGCTGTGGGTGGTCGCTGAACCCTGGTTGGTGTTTGCCACCCTTTCCCCCCTCTGCCACTGACAGCACCGGCAACGTCTGCTGGAGCTCTCCCGCCTACCGCCACTGTGCTCCCACTGCCACACTTCCACCACCACTGTGCCCCACTAGCTGCCGGAGACACACGCCATTCATGATGTTCTCCCAGACCACACAACCTCATTTCCCAATTCTGGCATGAGGTCCTGCATCTGCTGGGAATCCATACCCAGTTCTCGTCCACATACCATCCACAAACAAATGGTCAAGCCAACTGGGCTCCCCAGCTTATACTTGCCAAGTTTGGCTATAACAGCTCCACATATGCCTCAACTTGCAAATGCTCTTCTTTGCCAATTATGGGTTCTACACCCCACTTTACCCATTATTTCTGATTACCCTACAATTACAGACTGGGTACAACATACACAGAAAGCCCAAAAGGAAGCAAAATCCAGCTGGAAAAAAGCAAAGGAGACACACAAATGACATGTGGAACAACATCAGCAGCAAGGACCTACTTATTCGATAGGACAGAAAGGGAAGGAGCCATACTTTCTGCTTCCACCAGCCCTTACAGAAATGGATTAAAGTATATTGGCCCCTTCCCTATTACTGGACAAATCAATCTGGTTGCGTTTGAATTGCAGGTCCTCCAAACACTGAAAATCCACCTGGTCTTTTACATGTTCAAGCTGTACACAGAAGACACACTCCCTTACCAATTTCCAATCTTCTCCACCACCCATAATGGCATATGGCCAGGAAGAATACTTGGTCAAAGACATCCTGAACTAAAGATGGAGATGAGGGAAATTATAGTACCTAGTAGACTGGGAGGGGTATGGACCAGAGGACCACACATAGGAACCCATAGAAACAATGACTTCCCCACTTTGGTACTGATATTCCATAAAGACCACCCAGGGGAAACTTGGATCAGTGCCTCCTAGAAGGGGTTGTTCAAGGGAGGGGGGAGTAATGTCAGGCTGTAACCTTGAACTGGGGCCTTGGCCTGTTTGCTGCAACAGCTTACTCTGGTCTGCCACCTTCCCAGAAGGCCCCTGGGGTTCACAAACCTGGCCAGAATTATCCACCTGGGCTTGGAGCACCCCCCCTGCTGCACAGGCTTAGTGCAACCCCTTTCCACCCCCTGTCCCTCCCCTGCAACTGCTTGCCAAAACTTGCTAAGTGGCCCATGCAGGGCACACACAGCTGGGTAGATGGGATGAGGCTGCAGGAGGGTGGTTGGGGCCAGGGCTGGGGTTGGGATCAGGTTTACAGCGGGTGATAGTGTAGGGCTGGGGCCTAGGGCAGAGCTGTCATCTGCTGCCCACATGACAGATTGTGACCAGCAAAGTACATGCCTGTGACCTGAGCCCCGCTGCCCCTGCCCAAGCACAGGCACGTGTGCACAGCCCCAGTACAGCGCAGCTGTGGAAAAGCACAGCCTGGCAGCACGTGTCAGCCCTGACAGATTGTGCCTGGGTTGGGCTGGTCATGATTGCAGCTTTGCTTCAGATCTGGGCCCTGCGCCTTCACTGCCCTGTAATCCCAACCCCAGCCCCATCTCTGGCCCCAGCCCTGTACCTAGCCCTGCCTGCCTATCTCATTCCCAGATGCTGCTCCCTGCTGCGACCCCTTTCCATCGACCTGGCCAAGTGCACCCGGCTGTGGGGGTCCCAGACTGGTCTGGCACCCCTGGTGGTGGGTACAGGGTGGATGGGCTGGGATGCCTGGGCAGCGGGGCTGTTTCTAGCCATGGTGGCAACACTGGCAGCAGCAGTTAGAAGAAGCTGCTGCTGCTGGGGCCTCTAGGAAGTAGAGTCCAGCTGGCATGGCACCCCAGGCCCACTGTGTACCCAGGGGCAGCAGGACCATCTGCACATGCCACAGCCTGGGCTGCTCCCTTGTGCCTGAGCCAGGCAGCACCAAGGGACCTGGTGTGGGCTGGATAAAATCTCATGGCTTGCTGGATCTGGCCTGTGAGTCATAATTTGCCCACACCTGGTAGATACACTATCTGTACCTATATCTCATAATGATATGGACTGAGAGACGTTTAAACGTTCAGCTCCATTTTTATGTATTTGAAGAACAAGGGGTATCACATTTATTGTTGAATTATTCAAGCAAACACTAAGATAAGACAGAGACGATGTATCATAAGTTCAACTGTCCCCAAAGGAAAACTCAGTGTCTTGGCTCCTTCTTGTTTACTTGCTGTATATTGACCTCCAAAATGATAGCTCTTCCAATCTGCTGTCCCTGGATACCACTGCATGTATACGAATCTTCACCTGTATTGCATTTAAAATTAAAAACTGGAGGACCAGATTTCACTTGGCTTCAGTTCACATATCTCCATTGCCTTCCAAGGACTTCAAGTCAATAGATCTAAATCTCTTTATTCAGGTGATGGTCAGCCCCAGAGTTCTGAGGGAAGCAAGATGGCTCTTTAATTGTCTCAAGAGCTCTCAGTATTCAATGGATAAAGCGTTTTCTGCCCAAGACTTTGCGAATGGCCATCTGCACATCCTTGTTTCTCAGGCTATAAACCACTGGGTTTAATAAAGGAGTCACTACTGTGTAACTGACAGAAATCAGGGCGTCCTCATCCAGAGAGTAGGTGGATTTGGGCCTTAAGTAGGTAATGGAAGCACAGCCAAAGTGCACAACCACCACAATGAGGTGGGACGCACAGGTGGAGAAAGCTTTATGCTTCCCCTTCGCAGAGGGGATTTTCAGGATGGTATTAAAAATCAATATGGAAGAAAGAAGGATTAAAAGAAATGAACCAAATACAACCAAAATGCAAAGGATGAAAATAACTATTTCAATTCTGTTGTTTTCTGTGCATGCCATTTTAATGACTGGAGCCATGTCACAAAAGAAGTGATTAATCTTATTCATTCCACAGAATGGTAATTTAAAAATAAAAAATGTCTCCACCAGGGATAAAACAAAACCAGTTACTACAGAAAAAGCTACCAGCTGAGTACAGACTCTTTGGCTCATGCAAGCATGGTAGTTCAGGGGTTTGCATATTGCAAGGTAGCGATCATATCCCATTGCTGTAAGAATCATACAATTTGTGATTCCAAAACCAAGGAATAAAAACATCTGAGTAGCACATCCAGTGAATGAAATGGTTTTCATTTCTCTTAACAAGTTTACCAGCATATTGGGAATGACAACAAATGTGTAGCAAGTCTCTGAGAAGGAAAGAAAAGAGAGGAAGAAATACATGGGGACGTGGAGATTCTGATTAATCCTTATGATTGTCATGATGACTATATTTCCTGCGAGGGTGGCCATGTATGTCATGGAAAATATGATAAACAGCAAAATCTGAAGGTCTGGAAAATTGGAAAATCCAATTAGGATGAATTCTGTCACAGTTGTTTGGTTTCTTTGTCCCATTTTTTTTGCAAAATGCCTGATCTAGAAAGGTTGATAATACAGTAAGCAAGAAGAAATTAATATCACCATTGATTCAATTTAGCTTGCTGCACTGAGAAAAACTATTACCTCTGGCAGGATTGGGGTTAGTTTCCTTAGGAAAAACCCAACCCAAAATTGTCCTACTTTGAGCAGGGAGTTGGACTAGATGACCTTCTGAGGTACTTCCTAACCCTAATTTTCTGTTTCTATGATGTAAAACCTGATAATAGTTCTCACATTCAAATAGCTTGTGTATTGTACTAAACTGATGATAAATTATAATAATAATAGTAACTTTAACTTTGCACTTGGAAATTGTTTTCTGAATCCTTAATATTTATTAGCCTTGACCAGTTTAGACTCTGCACAGCCATGTGCAGCCCGAATACACCACTAATTTAACATTCTGGGTCCAGAAGAATTAAAAGTGAAAAGTGAAATATCTTAACCAAAATCAGAGAGGAATCTGGGCCAAGGGTGGAAAGAGACTCCAGATTTTCCCATCAGACTTTCAAGGCTGAGCCATTAAAATAGTCACTGGGAAAAATAGATAGAGGTCAGCGCAGAGGGGAAATTTCCACTTCACTGGAAGCAAGGGCCTCAGCTAAAACCAAGGACCCTTTCCTTTCAGCTTCCCAGGTGAATGCCCTTGCCAGTAAACTCTTGGGGGAAAAGGTAAGAGGACTATCTCTCATGCCTTCCACTTTCTTGCTAGTGTGTATGTCCAGTCTGTGTATATACATAATTATCCATGTGCAAGGGCCTATACAGAGAGGAACTGAATTCTGACCTGTGTGTAAGTGATATTTTTGGTACTCAGCCATATTACCAACCAAATCTAGATGCTTAGACAACCATAAAATAATTGAATGCCACCTCGATGACTAAAATCCTTTGCTAATTTGTTTTCTGAGAGAAAAGGCCCCTTAGACTACTATACTCTTCAGAGAAAATGAGTTAAAGATGAGAAAAGGGTTGCAGTTTGTTTCTTTAGGTCTCACGTGCACATTTGCTTGCTCGTGGGTGAAGTCTAGAAAGTGGATTGTTAAGTCAGTAAGGAAAATAACACCATGCATAAATGCAATAGAACAGTGTTTGCCATCTAAAAATAAGTTTTCCCCATCTAATATTCTGATTATTTCTCTTAACCTATCTTTGATAGTGTGCTAAATCATGTGATCTTATGAGTTTTAACATTGTATATTAATGTTAAGAACATGCTTGAAGTTAAGCATGTGCTACAGAGGTGTGCTGAATTCTGGTCTAGTTTAAGCACTTTTCCCCCTTAAATGCTGCTAAGCAATTGCTCTTTAGTACCATCCTATACTAGATAGGATAATCTGAAGTTGTAAAACAAATGTTTTAAAGGAAGGAAAGAGCAATCTTGGTTGGTGGTAGACATATGGTATGTTTCCCAGTACTTATGCTTCTAAAGCAGCTGTATTTTAACAATATGTAGACCATATGTAAAAAGAACTTTGCAATAGTGATAACCATGCATAATTTTGCATTGTAGATATATACTAAGGCTTACAGCTTACAAAATCACACACACATACACACCATAATTTGTAATTCTGCTCAATGAACATCGTATACTGGACATATTTGGTCCGAAGTATTAAACCATTTTTCCCCAGAAATTCCATGGTGGGGAAAGAAGAAGAAAGAAAAGATAATACCTGACATAGAAAGATGTGAACATAACTGGCTCAAAATGAAAAAAAAAAAGTTTTATTCAAAGTTTTACAAACTCACCTTTCAGTTAAGATAAAAATGCCTAGGAAGGTTATTTAAAAAAATACAAAGGAATCAAATAACTGTACAGTTATAAAGTATCACTAAAATATATATTCTAATAATATGACACTGTCATCTCCACCATTTTAATGCCTAGGAGTTTGAGTCATGTACCCCAGCGGAGCTCATTGTGTTTGACTGTGGAAACTCAAAACACAAACCTGGTGTATAAAATTCTTTGGATCATGAGAATGACAAAATCCAGTCTTACCTGTGGATGTATTCAGAACTATACACAAGAAAATGGTTTCTGACTGAAATCGGGCAAAATTTCATTTTCGTGTTGTGTGGGGATGTCACTACATGCAAATCATGAAACCCTTTGTGAAAGTAGCTAGTAGACATATTACCCAACAACTCAGCCACATCCATAACATACCTACTCAGTCGGTATGGCTACACAAGACACTACTGCGCAGTAGTTACTGTGCATTTATTTAGTACTTGTATAAGCAAGTGCTAAATAAATGTGTGATAACCAGAGTTACTGTGCAGTAGCACCAGCAAGTGTCTTTTAAGTGATGCTATTGCGCAGTAGCCTAATACTGCACAGTAACATATTAGTATTGTCTGTGCTGTGATGCACTACTGCACAGTATTATTCACCTACTGCATAGTCACTGTCTCATGCAGATGCTCCCAGTATCTGTATTTTTTTGATCATTAGCTGGAATCCATTAGCATGGTTCCCTTGACGACACATCTAACCTAGATCAGGTCAAATGTGGTATAACTTTGCCAATTTAAACCAATAGAAAGAGCTAAAGAAACTCAGGTCTGACTTGGATTGTCCTGTTATTGAGACTACTATGATCG
>NW_005842582.1:244902-260349 GCF_000455745.1 Alligator sinensis
AAGAAACACCTCTAAGAGATTCTATTACAATACAGCAAGAACCCCAGCTGCAGTCAATGGGAGCTTTTTTCTGTGTGAGAACTGCTGAGTGAAAACCAGTCATGTTGGCATAAGAACAAATGAACATTGATAAAGATGCTTCACAATATCCTGTTTACTTTTTCTTAGCTCAAAAGCAAACATACCTTTTATAATGGATGAAAAATAAGCAATGCCATTGAAATACACCTAGTGTTCCCATCAGCTTTCCATAGATTTCATAGACATTAGGGCTGGAAGGGACCTTGGAAGATCATCGAGTCCAGCCCCCTGCCCAAAGGGCAGGAAGTCAGCTGGGGTCATAGGATCCCAGCAAGATGAGCATCCAGTTTCATCTTGAAGGTGTTCAATGAAGGCGCTTGAACCACCTCCGGTGGCAGGCTGTTCCAGACCTTGGGGGCTCGGACAGTAAAGAAATTCTTTCTTATGTCCAGCCTGAAACGATCTTGAAGTAGTTTGTGACCATTTGACCTCGTCATCCCTTGGGGCGCTCTGGTGAACAAACGTTCCCCCAGATACTGGTGGTCACCCCTGATAAACTTGTAGGTGGCCATCAGATCACCCCTGAGCCTGTGCTTTTTCAGGCTAAAGAGTCCCAGGGCTCTCAGCCTGTCATCGTAGGGTCTGCTTCCCTGACCTCTGATCATGCGCGTGGCTCTTCTCTGGACTCTCTCAAGCTTCTCCACATCCTTTTTGAATTGTGGAGCCCAAAACTGGACACAGTACTCCAGCTGCGACCTCACTAAGGCCGAGTACAGGGGGAGAATGACGTCCCGGGATTTGCTTGAGAAGCATCTATGGATGCAAGCCAGCGTTTTGGTCGCTTTACTAGCTGCCGCATCGCATTCCATTCTTAATTAGTGGGGATGCTTTTCATGCCTGTACAAAACAAACAAAAAAACAAACAAAAAACAGCCAACCAAGAAAAAAAGAGAGAATGGAAACCCTATATTTGCACCATCCACAGTGAAAAGCAAATGTTAGAATTCAGAAGTGAGTATATATGGGATGACTTCTGCTGAGTGCCATGAAGCCATGCTGCCCCCTGTTTATAAGGTTTGGATATTGTATGTAGCATGCAAACAAGACTGCAAGATCTCTGGGGTATGGTCTTTGGGGCATCGCAAAGCTCAGAACTTGCCAGTGACTTTATTTCCAAAGGGAGTCTTTAAATTGCTCTGGCATTCCTTGGTGACTATTAAAAAGGTAGAAATGTAAAAAAAATTGTGATAACAGCAGCACTGGTATGATGGGATTTTAGATATGTTGGCATTTATCCATAACATGGTGATGATTGTAAATGGGTTCCAGGCCAGAGAGAACAGAAAAGCGTCAGTGTAACAATAAGAAGTAGAATCAAGAATGTCCATGACATCCAGAATAAAATAAGTACCCAGAACATAACAGAAAAAGATGTAAAGGGCTGTTAAGATTTTGTTCTGTTTTGTTTCCTGCAAATTTCCTCTTAGTTCATCTTTCCAAATGTTAAGACCTCCAGGCAAGTCTTACAACCCAAAGTTCTGGAGGCATGTACAAAATTCATGGAGCACCTGTCAGCCCACAGAGTGCACAGGGAGGTTCCAGCTTTTCTACACCGCATGTCATGCAGAATGCAAGCTGTGAAATGTGACAAAAAAAATCATGTTCATATCCCATTTCTCCCCTGGCTTCAGACATTTGACATCATGTTCAAAATACGTCTGGTTATAGAGTGATTTGAGAGGCAGCATGTTTCTGTCAGGTTTGACCTAGAAACCACTATACAAAGCCCAAGCAAAAGTTTCTGTTATGTAACTAATGCCCATCTGCAATGATAAGGAGGAGACAGTCTTAGATAAAGGAGGCTTGAAAACAAAAGCAGAATCAGAGGACTAGGGCAAAGAGCTAATTTAAATATTAAAATTTAAATTTCTCCCCTAGGTGGGGAGAAAGTATGCTAATGAAACATACATGTATGTAAATGAGATACATAGCTAAAACACAGGTATAGAGACATGCTCAGTAAAGAACTCCTTGCGTCACTCCCTTATAACCAATTAGCAAACAAGAATGCTTATGAAGGTCCAATACTCCTGTATAAAAGATGCTTAGAATTAAGAATCTGGGTGCTTGTTACGTGAAATTATTCCGCTTGCACCTTGTATTGCTAGCAATAAATCTTCTTTATACTTTCACCCCTGGTATCTTTATTGGCTTTTGCATACTGGGCACGATCCCAGACTTGAGCTGGGGCTCAACATTTCCATGGCTAGTATACAGGACTAGGCATTAAGGCTAGAAACAGGCATTGTATTTGTCCCAGGACCAGTTATGCTTGTGTTTGTTCCAGAACAGAAAAGTCATGGGGATCACTAGGTACACATGTCCCCCTTCCAACTGGGGTTTAGTGAGCGGCTGAATGCACTGCCACATTTCTGCCACTAATCCAATGATGCAATCCCAGGACAGCCATTCAGATGCACTTTGCAATGTTTTGGGACAAACCATTAGCATTTCTGAAGGCATGAAGCTTCTGAAAAATTGCAGTTTGTCCTGGGAGAAAACATTTTCTCCCAGGATAAATCTAATGTCTGTTCATAGCCCACCCTGCCATGTGCCTTGGAACAAGTTACTTCACCCGTGAGTCCCCCTGTTTCCCCTCCCACCCTGTGCCTGTCTGATCTATTGGTATCAAAAGCTTTTCAGGGCAGCAACTCTCTCTCATCATGTTTAAAGAGGGCTGAACACAGAGGGCCCTAATACTATTTGAGGCTTTTGGGCCTTGCTACTAAATCAGCTACTAATTCTTGATGTCTTCAAAACAACAGAATTGTTATAGAATAAAAATATATCTAAAATGGGTTTTTACACTCACTAATTTCAGCTTGTGGATCCATATTTAATCTACAACCTTCAAACAACTCAGAACCTTTAGTCCTACCACAAGCAGGATCCTTGCACTGGAGAAAGGAGAAGGCCAGAATAGCCTCCCTGTTCTATATCAGGGGTCTAGCAGGGATGGTGAGCATGCACATGGGAATTTGGAAGGGCAAAGTGTAAAAACCTAATTATACAAGGTTCTAAGCCAGGGGTAGGCAATGTTTTTTGGCCGAAGTGCCGAAAAAACCACAATGCCTACCTTGGAAGGTGCCAGAGTGCTGAAATGCCAGAGCCCAGAGCAGCTGTTTGCAGCCTCCCAGCTGCAGCCAGCCCACACAGCCCTGTCTGCTTGCAACAGGGCTTGCAGCCCCCCAGCTGCCTGCTGGGAGCAGCCTGGGTTCTGTGACTGGCAGCAGCTGCTTAGAGCCTGGGCTGGTAGTGGTGTGCCAAGCAAAATGGCCTTGCGTGCCATGCTCAGCATGCCTGCTGGGGTTGCTGACCCCTGTTCTAAGCTCTCCCGGTAAGGTTTTGCTGGAAAGGACAGAAGTGAAGAGCTTTCAGAGCTAAAAGCATCTCAGCTGAATGTGTTCATGGTATAAAATCACTTCTAAGCAGGGGTCCAGGAAGGAAAAATTCTCCCCAATCCCCTGAAGACCCACTCCTAGAGTGGCTCTTGTTTGTGAGGGATTGAGGGACCTGAGATATGTCCTTCGTATTAGTGGAAAATACATATAGCTGTAGCACTAGTGTAGGTGTGCTATGAGTCAGGGCATACAGTATATAGATGATTTAAAGGGTTAACACAAGCCCACATCCACATGAATGAGACCCAAGATATAGGCAAACACAACAGTATAGAGATGTTGCAAGAACTCTTATTCACCACTCATGTCAAGTGAAGTGAATACTGTATCACACAGAGCTGGCCTGTAATTTTGTGAATCAAATATACCATTTGATGCCAACCACTTATAAAAATGAAAAGTAGTAACTGAACTGAACATTAAGATATCTAATTATATTATTAAAATAAGCTGTATTTCTCATAGTAATAGTCAGTATTCACAAATAATGATAATTAATTGAACTCCTCACTTAAAACTTGTCACTGCTATGTGAATCTTTAACTTAGCTCTAGAACATGTGTTTAGGTATGTATTATTGCCCAAAGTTAAGAACTGCAGAGTCATACATACTTCATTTGCTTTTATTACCTTGTATAAGAATTTACACTCATATTATGATTGTTCTATGAAGTCAGAGTTCTTATAGTTAAGATTTCTTGATATTTATACTCCTCTTCGCATTGTCTGTGTAAAATGTTTTTCTGCCTAGTGTTTTCTGAACAGCCATTTATGTATCCTTGTTTCACAGGCTATGTATTATAGAGTTTGTCATAAGATCAGAAAATCATAGGAAAGTAGAGCTGGAAGGGACTTCAGAAGGTCATCTAGTAGAGCTCCCTGCTCAAGGCAGGATTGCCTTTGACTAAACCATCCTAGCCAGGTGTCTGTCCAATCTGCTCTTGAAAATTTCCAGGGATGGAGATTCTACAGTTTGACTATGTAGCCTGTGCTAATGCTTGACCACTATCATAGCCAGAAAGTTTTTCCTGATCTCCAAGCTCAATTTCCTCTGCTGCAGTGTGGAGTAATTGCTCCTCGTTCTGTCCCCTATGGCCACAGAGAAAAGCACATCTCTGTTCTTTCTACAATTGCCTTTAGGTATTTGAAGACTGTTATCAAATCCTCCCTCTGTCTTCTCTTCTCCAAATTAAATAAGCCTAACTCTTTCAACCTTTCCTTATAAGTGTTGCTTCCAAGGCCCCTAGTCATTTTTGTTGCTCTGCGCTGAACTCTTTCCAATTTTCCACATCCTTCTTGAAGTTTGGGCCCCAAAACTGGACATGGTACTCCAGGTAAGGCCTCACCAGTGCCAGACAGAGAAGAAAAACCACTTACCTTGATTTGTAAGTAAGACTTCTAATACAACCCAGACTGCTGTTGCCATTTTTTTGGAAAAAGAACACATTGTTGGCTCATATTCAGCTTAGGTCCTTCTGAAGGTCCTTCTCTGTAGTATTGCAGCCTAGCCTGTCATATCCAAGTCTGTATTTGTGCATGCAATTAGTCTATCCCAAGTGCAGGACTTTGCATTTGTCATTATTGCCCTCATTGAATTAATTGCTGACCATTTTTCCAGTGTATCCAGGTCATTCTGTATCCTACCCCTGCACTCCAGGGGATCTGAAATTCCACCCAACTTGTTGTCATTTGCAGATTTGCTAAGAATGCAGTCAACCCCAACACCCAAAATATTAATTAAGATGTTGAACAATATCCAACCCAAGACAGACCTGTGGGGACCTCCACTTGATACGTCCTCCCAGCCAGACAGTGAACCATTGATGACTACTCCTTGAGTATGACTATCCACCCACTTATGTCTCTACCTTCCAGTACTTTCATCTTGTCTGTATTTCCTTAGTTTGTTAATAAGAATGTCATAAAATCATAGACTCATAGAAAAGTCGGGTTGGAAACGACCTTCAGAAATCATCCAATTCGACCCCTGCTTCCCACCAGATATAGTGTCAAAAGCCTTGATAAAGGCAAGGTGTATCACATCTGCTGTTCTCCACCCCCTCTAAAGGGCCTGTCACCTTATTATTAGGGATCTATTTAAAGTGTACAGAAGAAAATTAAAATCATGGGCTGTTCGTGGTGCTCGGTGCCATTTTCATAGCGAGCCTCCTCCCCCTGCACTGTTGATTGGCTAAGGGGCACCGAGGGCCCTGCCCCTCATCGCTTATTGGCTGAGAGGACTGACTTCCATGATGCCTTGCTCCCCACTGCTGTTTGCTGACCTTCATGTGTCCCTGCCACTCAACACTGGTTGGTGGAGAGGGGTGAGGCCACATGAAAGGCAGCCCTTTTGGCCAATCAGTGGTGGAGGGAGTGGCCACCATCTTGGCTGCTCCCCTTTCTGCTGGTGGATTCTCCCCACTCCAGCGGGCTGCAAGGCTGGGCCACAATGGCCGCTGGCTCCCACTAAGGAGCTAGCATTTTATTTTTAGTAAGGCGTTTTTTTTTTGTTTTGCTTTCCTGGGGATTGCATGCAAAATTGTAGGGAACACCAGTTTTCACAGTGATCATGGAAATGCCTTTTCTCTCAGTTTCCATGAAAATCATGAAATCATAAATGGAGTAGATCCCTGCTTATTGGAAGAGGAAATCAGTTTGGTCAGGCATGATTTGCGTTTGACAAATGCATGCTGACTATTCCTACTCACCTTGTTCTCTTCTAGGTGCTTCACAATAGATGCTTTGAGGACCTGTTCCATGATGTTTCCAGGTATTGGAGATCAGGTTGAGTAGTCTGCAATTGCCCAGCTCCTCTTTCTTTCTTTTCTTAAAAATGGGCACTATATTTTTCCTTTTCCAATCACCGAGGAACTTACCTGACCTCCACAAGTTCTCAAAGAGAACAGCTAATGGTTCTGAAATTATGGAGCCAATTCCTTTCATACTCTAGGGTGCATCTCATCTGGCTGTACCAACTTAAAGGCATCAAGGGAGTCATGCTGGATAAGTGACAGAAATTAGAATATCATTAACTGGGAAATGAGTATATTTGGGCCTTGGGTAGATAACAGTAGCCCATCTAATATTCTCATTGACCACAATAAGATGGAAGGTACAAATGAACGTTTTTATACTTCTTCTCAACAGAGGCAAGTTTCAGGATGGTGGTCAGGATAAGAAAGAGGAATCAGTAGAAATGATTCAAATACAACCAAAACATGAGAACAATTTCAATAGTGCTCTTGTCATGCAAGGCATTATAATGACTGGTGCCATCAGAAAAGAACAGGTTGATTTTATTTATTTCACAGGAAAGCACCTTGAATATAAAAGCATTTCTCTGTCAGAGAACTATCAAACTAATTACTGCTGGGTCTTTGCTAGGGATAGAGTTCAGAAGAACATTTGAGTCATTTAGGGGTTTATTTTGTTTCTGTTTGTTTGTTTTTTGCTTTTGATTTATCCCATAGTGGTATGTTGTATGGTTGAGAGAAACATCTGCTTTGAAAAGTTATTTTCAGAAAATGAAGAAAAAACTTTGCACATTGGTATAATACACATTCATTTTACCTGTGAGTTGTCAAATCTATGCCCATCATCCAAAAGACAATCTCTCCCAGAGCACTGAAAAGGCATTTATATAGAATACACTTTGGTATATGGGAATGTCAAAATGCTGGTTTATTTGCACATGCTTATAGTAGCATAGGTCAGGAGTAGCCTCCAACTGAGAATCAAGGGAGTTGGTTTTGTCTCATGTGGCATAACTGTTATCTACAGACCACAAGGATATGTTTTGAATCATGGCTCTGTGTGCAGGTGATAGGTTCAGCCTGGTCAACTGAGCAAACCTGTTAAAATAGTTTGGGGCCTAATACGACATTGCATCCACAGCCTATATAGTTAATGATTGGTGACACAGGGGGCAACATTTAATGTGAATGCTTTTGAAATTAGGGATGGTAACAGATGGAACAGCATGCTACCACAATCACTTTCAATAACACATTGGTGTGAAACACCTTTGTTTTACTTGTGAGTTGTCAAATCTATGCCCATCATCCAAAGCAGAAGAAGCATGTGAAGGGACCATGAAAGAGGCCTGTCTTCTTCTTGGGTGTGGTATACAAAGGAAGGCAGGGAAAATATGCACCTTTATTTGCTCACTAAATAAGATACATATGGAGAGCTCAACCTTTTGTGCACCCAAGTTCAGTTTATCAGATGCTGTGAAACAATGTTCAGAAAGCAAAGGATAAGGAGGTAGACATGATAATACAAAAGACAAGGGAAGTGGGTGGGAGGGGAGAGAGAGAGAGATAGGGGGAGTGGGGCAGTGCTAGGAGAGAAAAGCAAATGAGCAGCAAACCCATAGGAACAAAGAGGGTCAAAAAAGCTTATCCAGGTAATGAGATAAGAATCCATACTCTTTGTTTATAGCATTCTTTACACAGTCCAGTTTGTGGATGATTTCTTGTTCCTCAGTTTCCCGTTCAAACTGTTTTAAATTTTTTTTGCATGAGAACAGCAATCCTGAGGTCAGTCATGGAGTGTCCAAGGAGGGTGAAGTGTTCTGCCACAGGCTTTTGTGTCTTTCTGCAGCTGATGTTGGATTGATGTTCCTCCGTTCTTACATGTAGAGATCACCTTGTCTGGCCAATGCAGGCAGAGGAGGAGCACTATAAGCAGGTCACAGCGCAAATGACATTGGTAGAGCTGCAGATGAATGAATCCTGGGAACTGTGCTCCTTGTTTTGTTAGGTCCAGTGAAGATGTGATCTGTCTTGATGTGAGAGACACAGCAAGTACCTGGGTCCATTTCAAGGCCTGGTGCCTCAGTAAGAATGGGAGTCCATTAATCTGCTGTTGATGCTGTTTGAGATTGGAAGGCTGCCTGTAAACCAGGACAGGTTTGTTCCCAAGAGCTACTTTGATATGATTATCCTTTCCCAGGAAGGATTAGAATTCATTAATGATGTATCTTAGGTATTCAAGCTGGAGACTGTAGATAACAACCAGAGGAATTCTGTTGTCCTTGACTGAGCAGAATTTGGAATCGCTGGGATATATTTGAATTAGCAATCCAGAACAGTGATTTCCAAACTTTGTTAAGGTTTTAGCAACTGAAAACCACTATATACATCATTCATCTAAAATATGAATTTTTAAAGGCCTATCCAAATCTATGTATAGATTTCCTGAGGCTACAGCCAGTCTGTCATTCATTGCCAGCATGTTCTGTCTACTGGCTGTCCAGTTAGAGGGTCTGATGGGTGGAATTATGCATGCTGTACCATGGTTGCAGAGCAAAATGGAGAGCGGATGGTTTCCCCATGCTTTGGGCTTTTGGTCATTGCCACATGAGGCTAGGAAGGAATTGGTTCCCCTTTGGCTGCTACAGGCATCAGGGTTTATTTATTTATTTATTTATTATTCCCTCAGGAGCATTGGGTGTTGGCTGCAGCCAACAGAGGGGACCTTGACTGGGGTGTGCTGATGCTTGTGCTGGGACTAAAGGGTTAACGGGTCTTGCCCCTCTGCTTAGTGTCAGACCATTTGCCACATTTGGGATCAGAAAGGTATTTTACCCCATGGCCGGACTGTTACAGACTCTACTGCAGGGGATATGGCCCTCTTCCTTCTATCTTTCAAGTGCCTTTTCACAACGCCTGTAGTAGAGGGACATTGTCCCCTGGGAGGGGTCTCTTGTAAAAGAGATCCTGCAGCAACAGCCCTAGGCCAGGGGGCATGGCCTCTTAGCCATGACCCTGGGAAGAGATTAGTTCCTTCCACTTTCTGAGCAGATCAGCCCCTACAGAACTCCTGAACAGGCCCATGGACATGGGGCCATATCCTATACCACCTACTAGGTGCTTAAGTGTGACCCTACTGCGTTCTCCTCAAGTCCATGAAAAACAGCTAATGTGAGAAGTGGGTGGGTCCTTCTCCTTTTGCTACTTTCTTTGTGACTTAGTCTTAAGTGTAAGATGACCGTGTCTTGTAAAAATAGCCAAACTAATCCTGTTTCAGGAGGCAAGCAGGGTGGAATAGGTTTGCACTTACATGCTTAAGTCTACTTTGGTGTCTAATATGTAGAATAGGATCTGACCCATTGTGATTGGGCTACCGCTCAGTTAGACCCTGGGCATATCCTCAGGTTTCTAGATTACACTGAAGTTTGTGTCATTGCTTCTTCACTGCTCTTGTTACCCAGGGTAACTAGATTAGACCAACTTGTATATGCTTATTTGACATACAGTCACCCCTACACCCCTGCAATGGTATCCCCTGTCTTTGGCATAACAGGAAGATGGCAGAGCATGAAAGGCTTATTGCATGTTCCTGAGCTTTCCATTTTCCTGATGAAGGAGTCCTGAATTACTCCATTAATTTTTCATATGCTTTCAGGGTCCTCATGATGTAAAATTGGACAATTTTAACATTAATAAAAATAATCTCAGCCAGCCCGTCAATCATCTCCAATGTACAGACATTTAAACACTTTCCAAACCAGAAACCTTTTAACAATCCCCGTTGTGGCTTATTGGCTATAACTATATGGCACCACCCTTTAGTGGCAACTCACAGCTACAATGACCCAATAAAGAAGGAAAAAATAAAAATACACTGGGCACATCTACATGTGCATTAATGCACTTTCCTAATGCACATTAAATTTAGTACCTCCAATGCGAGGTACTAAATTAAAGCACATTAGGTTGCCCTAATGTGCATTACCACAAATGCAAACTTTTTAGGTGATGCTTAATGCACAGTAGTCTATTTCACTTCACATTAGTGTAATAGCACCATTTTTACACACCACTTTAATGTGCAGTAAAACAGACTATTGTGCATTGATGTGCACGTGTAGACATGCCCACTAAAGAGCAAAAATACACTGATTGAAAGAAGGAAGTACAAAAACAGTAGCCGAAGCATTTGAGGACAAATGTAAAAATAACTCACTAATGAGAGAGAGATAATAAGAAACAAAGTGCAGGTGTGTAAAATTTGCAAATAAAACAAGTAAAGATGAACATCTTGACAGAAAGAAAAATAAGAATTAGCACAAAGCAGGAGGGGGAGGGGGGCATGCCAGTATAAATACAGGGGTTGTAAAATGTGTCCCTCATACAAGACCTTATGGAGTGTGTATATTATACTGTTTCTTCACCTGTCAAGGACAAGCTTCATTAAGTTGGATTGGCCATTAATCAGTCCAGCTGGTGTACTGTCCAATAATCCTTGTTGAGCTTTGGCCACCAAACAGATCCAAGTTGTTTTTTCTGCATTGCCTTTGGAATCTGGAAGGTGGTTTGGTAGCTTTGGCCTTCCAGAACACATGGACATCCACAGCCTGTATATCAAAATTGACAGCAACCAGATACCATCAGAGAATAGTCTCTGCACAACTCGGAACCACACCCAGGTTCTCCCATTTGCACAGATGCACTCCAGGAATCCCCTGACAGAGAGTCCTTTGGGTGCATATATTGTGCTGCTGTGTCCCAACTCAGAGCACACATCTGCAACTGGTGGAAGCCTCAAGAGTGGCAGGGGTCTGACCCTTTTGGTAATAGGTGATGTCTGTGTCACCCCGTGAAGCAAATCAGCTGTTTTGGGACAATCCTGACACAGCTGATTCCACTCCAAGGATGATGTTACTTATTGTCAGGCTATAAAACACATGTTCCTATCAATTAAATTCATGGGAGTTATGAGTGCTGGTCAGCTTCAGCCCCGGATATGAACACTGTGGTATAAACAAATTTAATTTCTTGTTTAACCTAGTGTTGTCTACAGTCACAAAATCTGCTCTTTATAGACACTTATATTAGCATCATTTAGGCTCTGCACATGATTAACAGTAGGAAATAATGAAGAGCAGGCCAAGCTAAAATCTAGTTTCTAATCTAATGATAATTTAAAAGCCAGATTTTAAAATCCTAAATCTAATGATAGTCTTGTGGAGGGGGTTGGTCATTGTGATGGGTGGAGGTGACAGGAGGATTAAGATGTTTCACTTTAACTTCAGTGGTGTTAATGTGAACCCTGTTCTGGACTTCTGTCAAAGTGTCACCTGCTGCTTCTTCTCTCACCACCAACTGACCCCATTGTAAATGGGTACCTGGTCCTTTGGAGTTCAAGTCAAAAGTGGTGCCAACTTTCTCTTAATTTACCTGTCGTTTCCTTCTTCAAAATGCTTCTTGAGACTACGATATCTCATATTTTCCCTTTGAAAGTATGACCAACCTGCAGGGAGGGAAGGACATTATGGTGGGAATTCCCTACCTTCAGCTCCACTGGACATGGCAGGTTCCAGTGACTGTTGTCTGAGGCACCTCTAATCAGTGGGGATGATGAGTGTATTTTAATTGCCCCCTTTGGTAATATTCCTGTTTATTATTCCTTGCTTTTGAGAATCTGCAGAAATGGTCTCCCAGAGGTCTCAGAAATGCATTTAAACGCTCTACAGGTGAGCCAAGTCTTACACAGGTAGGGCATTTGTTGTCAATTTCTGGCATTCAGAATAGCCATCCCACACCCTACTTTTATTTCCATTTTCCTTCTAAAACAGTCAGCGCAGATATGGCATTTCCTTATCTTTAACCTTGAGATTTTCTGTTTTTCACGTTCTGTTAATTAACAAATAATATTATTAATTTCACAGGTTAGGAAGTAGAGGTGAATGAAGTGGCAGCTGGAAGTAATTGGACAAAAGTGCACAATTTAGAACCATCATAAGAGGTATGAGTGTTGCAGATTACTAAGGGAAGAAGCCTAAACAATATGCATTATCTTTTGTGCTGACAATTTCTTATGGTCCCTTTCCTGAAGCCCCACTATAGATGATGCCTTTACCTGGAATTTTGTGCTTGTTAGGAACAGGAGGTGTACTCCTAAATATTTTTCTTCTTTTTTACATTAATCTAAACATTTTGTACACTCCACCTGTTTCGGGTCTCTTATTTTCTTCAGCTTATCTGTGGTAATGATTACTATGTAATTACTGGTATGTTTAGTACATTCATATTTTATAAAAAAATAGTAAATTATTACACATGTTCTCGTCTGTTATGGCGAGAGAGCTCACCCAAAGCTGTCTCCATTCTGAACAAAGCTGTTGCAAGCAATGTGTGCTGGTGTTTGCTCCCTGCTTGCTCTGGCTAATGAGTAACAGGATCCACGAGTAATTGGACCATCACCTCCCTAGTCGTTGGGCGCCGCATGCAGTCGGGGTCTAACAAATTCTCCAAGGTGATACATTGTTATTTTGTCTGTGATTTTTTTTCTCAGATCAGACACCACACATCAATGAGACCAGAAAATCAAACTGTTGTGACAGAATTCATCCTAATCGGATTTTCCAATTTTCCACATCTGCAGATGGTGCTATTTGTTGTGTTTTCCCTCATGTACATAGTCACCCTGGCTGGAAATATTATCATCATGACAATCATCAGGGTTGATAAGAGTCTCCACATCCCCATGTACTTCTTTGTCGCTATTCTCTCCTTTTCAGAGACCTGCTACACCTTGGTTATTGTCCCCAACATGCTGACAAATTTGCTAATAGAACATAAGACAATTTCTTTCATGGGATGTGCTACCCAGATGTGTTTCTTCCTTGGTTTTGGAGGCACCAATTGCATACTGCTGGTAGTGATGGGATATGATCGCTATGTGGCCATATGTAAACCCTTGCATTACCATGTCCTTATGAAGCAGACATTCTGCACCAAGATGGTGGCCTTTTCAGCAATAACCAGTTTTCTTTTTGCCTTGATAGAGACATCTTTTATATTTAAGTTGCCTTTTTGTAGGGCAAACCAGATCCACCACTTCTTTTGTGACATGGCCCCAGTGATTAAACTGGCTTGCACCAGGAATTATATTGTTGAAATTATCATTTTTATCTTTTGCATGTTAGCTATATTTCTATCATTCATTTTGATCCTGTTCTCTTATATGCTAATCTTTAACACAATCCTTAAGATCCCTTCTGCTGAGGGGAAGCAGAAAGCCTTCTCCACCTGCGCCTCCCACCTCATTGTGGTGGTCGTACACTTTGGCTGTGCTTCCATTGTCTATTTAAGGCCCAAATCCACGTACTCCCTCGAGAAAGATACTCTGATTTCTGTGACTTACACAGTGGTGACTCCATTACTGAACCCCATTGTGTATAGCCTGAGAAATAAAGATGTTCAAATAGCCCTTAGGAAAATCCTGGAAAGAAAAATGTTGATTCAGACCTGATGAGAGACTCTAGTAAAAGACTCAGCATAGGGAAACACCTCTTTTAACTTGCTCCATCTTCAAAGTGCATCTGTATCTCCATTACAGAATACAAAAAAGGTAAGATTTATCATTTTAGTGGTGGTTTTACACCATAGGCCTTGTGGATGTCTCTAGTTATATGGTGTTGGTCCATATGCACATTTTAGACAAAGGTTGCTTTAGTTAAAGGTTAGAAAATGATGCAAAGAAGCCTATTGGAAAGCAAGGGAGTATAAATTAAATAAACTTACAAAAAATAGCTCAAAAGAATCTGTACAGTAGATTACATGCATTTTTCTTCCCCATTATATGCTGAGTTACTTTTATTTCCCTCCTTATATCATTCTGTTAATTGGTTTTCTGGTTGTACTCATTTCTTTCAGCTTTGATATACACATTCTTTTTCTCTTTTAGTTACATGAGCACAATCCTAAACATGATTCCTAACTAGTTTGAATTCAGTGGAATTCATTCATTTATGCAAGACAAACTGAATGGAGGGTCTGTTTTTTTCCATGAATATTTTGTTTACCAACAGATGCAGTTTTGGTTGATAGGAAACTGTTCAAATTTGGACTAAATTCTCCCAACTGTTTTTACTATAAAGAATAGTAATAGTAAAGAATACCGGGGGGGGGGGGGGGGGGGGTGGGAGAAATGGGGGGGGGGGGGGTTGGTAGAAATGAGATTTAAAAAGTTAAAGATTCAAAGGGATGGTTCTCCTTTTAACTCAAAGCCCTCTGTCCTGGCTCTCAGCCAGGCTGTGGGAGACCCAGGTTAAACGAGTGAGTTCAAACACATTATTCAACTCCTGGGTGACTGCTCTGCATCATGCTATATAGAGTAACCTGGGGTAGAGGCCTTCCAGTTTCTTTGTTGACATTCTTCCACTTTGTATAATATAAATAACTATTCATTAGAGCAGGGGTGTCCAACCTTTTTGAATGTGGGGCCGGATCATGAACTTTTATCACCCAGTGGGCCGGCAAGCCATATTCAAGGACCTCACAGGAAGTGGTATCACATCAGGAAGTGATGTCACGTGACCTTTGACACCAATGAAGTTGCAGGAAGTGACAATGAAATGGGTCTAAATAACCGGTTCAAAACTCTCCTTCTATAGCATCCACCTCTGCCACTGTTCAGGACAGGATACTTAGCTAGATGGACCATGGGGCTGACCAAGCATGGCACTTTTTATGCTCTTATGTTCAGAAGCTCTTATGTTCTTTGGCTGAGCTTCCAAACTATGGCTGAGATTTGCCAAAAGGGGTAGATAGGCATGTTAGAAAGTTATCATAAAAGATTTGGAGCCCTATAAATTCCATTCATTTTAATGGAAGTTGGCCTTTTGACTCAGCTTTGAAAATCTCAGCCCAAGGTGCCAACCAAATAAGTCAAAATATATTTTGCATTTCTATGCAGTGCATCTATGTGGGGCTCTCCAAGCATTTCACAAACATGAAATGAACCTCAGCATGAGCCCAGCCAGAGGAGCAGGGGCTCAGCTGCACTTTCCCCCTACCTGCGCTGGTCAGTCCTGAGAGGCACACGGCTCTGCTGTCACTTCTGCTGGCTGGTGCTGACCCAGGCAGGTCTGTACCATCCGGAGCAGCACACAGCTGAAGCTGGCTTCCCACGTGCTACTGGGGATGGGAGGAGCCTGGCTGGGTTAGCACCAGCC
>NW_005842582.1:260657-271994 GCF_000455745.1 Alligator sinensis
TTGCTGGCCAGTGCCCACCTGGCCGGGCTCCTCCCAGCCCCAGTAGCATGTGGGAATCTGGCTTCAGCCGTGTGCTGCTCCGGGTGGGACAGACCTGTCCAGGTCGGCACCAGCCAGCAGAGGCAGCGGGGGAGCCGTGTGCTGCTCGGGACTGACTGGCGCAGGTAGGGGGTGTCACAACCCAATGATTTTAGTGCCTCGGCACGATGGAATTTTCCCGCCACATGAGAGTCTCTGTGCACAGCAAAAGTTTTCTGCTGCAACAGAAAACCCCGGTGCAAGAGAGTTCCTGCCATTCGCATGCAAATTTGTGTCCCGCTATTGGCCAGTTCTAAATTATTCCTACGTGGCGGCTAGTAATTGGCCTGCTAGCCGTATAAAATTCTGTGTGACTTCCGCCCAAGTCGAAGAACTTTGAGCACGCTGCAGAGTGCTAAAGATATCTGACTTGCGGCTGAGCTAATCGATAGACTGATCACCTATCGATTCTTCTCCCCGTCGCCGAGTGCAATCTTTCGACGTACCGTTTCCCTGCCGGCTTAATTTGTGGACGAATTAGCTGGCCTGAGCCTTGCCAGCTGGAGCAACTCGTGAAGTTGTTTAAGCGACTGGACCACCTGCGTCGCGGCTACTAGCGGCATAAGTAAAGTTTTTGCAACCAATAAGCTTTGTCTGCCTCTCCATTCACCAGCCCGCCCAAACGACCGAGCAATTTGTATATCACCTCGAGTTGGCTCCGGCCGTCTGAGACAGGGGGAAAGTGCAGCTGAGCCCCTGCTGCTCCGGCTGGGCTCATCCTGTCCCGAGAGGCACATGGCTACTCCTCTTGACGTTGCTGACGCGGTGGGTGTGGGAACCTTGTCCTTTCCCCAGCCCTTCAGCAGCCATTAGGAAGTTGCTGAGGGGCTGGGGGAGGGACAAGGGGTGGGAACGAAAGTAAACAGTGTTTACTTTTGTTTCCCATTGCAGCACCGCAGGCCACAAAAAATGTCTTGGCGGGCCGCATGGTGGACCACGGGCCGTATGTTGGACAAGCCTGCATTAGAGCAAGAGTGCCTGAACCAGCAGGTTATACAGTGACCTTTACTCTATTTCTGTAACTTAACAGGAAAGATTGAAAGGAACTTATCTCTGAATACCTGACTGTAGCCTTACACATCGGGATGATCTATGTTAGGTTTCACAATTAGTGTTTGCTCTTGACAGAATATTTTAACCTGTCATTTAAAATGATTCAATAAAGCAATAGCAAAACTGTCTTAGCAGTTGTGATTTTCTGTAGGAACCCAAACAGAATGATTACAGGGACTAGTACTGTTACAGAGCCACACAAGTGTCCCTTTCTTAAACCAATATTTTCCTTAGCTTAGGGTTACAGTTACCTATTGGACACAGAAAACTACTACTTCATCTAGCCTTCAAACTCCATCCCAGGCTGACATTCCCTTGATACAGGGCCAAACTCATTAGCATTCATTGTGATTGTTTAGCTAAGTGTTAATTAAATAATTCAGTGTTGGATTTGACTATAGAGGCTCTTCAAAGACATTAAATTGGAAAGGTTGACTAATAATAAAAAACAGAATGTCCAAAATGAAATGGTCTTTTCAGTAATCATAACTTAACCAGGCCCTTTAGTGGTAAAAGAGAAAAAGATCTTGTTAACGAAGGAATTTAGACACTACAACCTCTGAGGGTGAGTGCTAAAGCCTTTTCTTTCATACATGGAGCAGGGGGTGGGATCCATCGTTTAGAACCCACCATGGCAGAAGGTGGTGTGACCCCTTCCCCTTTCAGGCCATAACCCAGTTTAGAGCACTGGCCTGGGAATGGAAAAGTTAAGTTTAATTCCCTCCTCTGCCCACAAAGATTGGACCCCATATGTCACACCTCTTCATAGAGCACCAGGCTCAACAAGCTATATGTTTTACCAGTGAGAGGGATGGGCACTCCCAATCTGTCTCCTTAGAGCTGTTCCACTTTATACAGCCAAGAGAGGCTGGGGAATCTCCCATCTCTAAGAGCTGTTAAGGGAAGGTCAGACAACCATATTTCTGCAGTGGTTTGCGGGGGTGACGACATTCCTGCCTTGAGGATGGAGGTTGCACTATATCAGTGGGGGTCCATTTTTCTGGACCCCCCCAAAGTGCCACCCCAGCCCCATTTCCCTGCCAAATCTGCTGCTCTACTTTTTGCTTTTTTCCTATTGTCCCTGTCTGATCTCCTTTTCTGCTTTCTTTTTATTGCTGTACTTGTTGCTGTTCTGCCTGTCCCCTCCCTGATCTATCATGAGTCACACATAGAGGCTGCCAGTGCTACCTGTGGCACTCATGGACTAGATGGTCTCCAAGGTCTATTCCAGTCCTGGTTTTCTATGAGTCTGTGGAATTTATTAAAGAGTAATTAGGATAAAAGGGACAGAGATATCGAGAGGGAGAGAGAGACAGTATAGGTACAAGAATGAGCATGACTCACTTACCTAAGGTTTGGAGCACTTATTGGGTAGAAGTAAGCCCTTAGTTCCAACGCTGATCCAAGGAGTGTCTGTATATTTTAGCTAATGAATGGTTCAGGTAAACTACATATACAGCCCTTGGAGCAAGGACTATAATTCAGGATTCTCTGTCCCTACTCCTTCTCTTTTTCTTCTCTCCCACTCCTCCAACCCTTATCTCTCCAATGAGTCTTCATTCTTCCTCTGCACCAAAGCACAGCTTCAGCATGAGGGGTGAAGAGAATCTGAATATGGAATAGTCCCTACTATAGTGATTAGAAGTGCAGGCCAGATCTTCCAAAGTGGCTGAGAGATAGCAGTTATCCAAAAACATGGTGACCACCACTGGATTTTGCATAGAGACTGAAGCAACAGTGGCACCCTGAGAAGGTTGACAAGATCATGCCTGTTAGGGAAGACAGACATTGGACACCTAAGATTATGCATTCGCCAGGAGTGAAGAGCCAGAATATCCTATCAAAACTGAGGTATTCTGGACAGGGGGCTTTAAGTGCCTGGAGTATATTAATGTAGAAATCAGAGGTGCCATTTTGGATTTATGAGATAAAATCAAATCCCAGTTTAGTTCAGGGCCGATGTAGTAATATGGTGCATATAGTAATATGGTGCATATATAGGAATACAACAGTATTTTCTTACTATTCTGAATCATATAGACTGTGGCTCCAGGCACAAATGCAAATGAAGATCCCATTCTTGTTGCCAATGATAATATCCACTAGCAGTAGAGGTTAGTCTAGGCCAGGGGACAGAACAAAAAACAACTGTGAGGTCTAGCGGCTTTATTGTTCTGACCAGGGACCCATAACTGAAAGCAAGCATGGTGCTGAGAAGAACACAAAATTACAATGTTGAAAGAAAAAAGTTCCACATATAGTACTTCTACTATGAAGGTCTCCCTTGGGGAAAACTAGGAGTAATGGTCACAAACTCCTGGAAGACCATTTCAGGCTCAACATTAGGACAAACTGCTTCAGAACTAGGTATCCAGACTGTGGAATAATTTCCCTCCAGAGGTGGTGCAAATCTTCTAGAGGAGACTGGATGGTCCCCTTGCTGGGGTCACCTAACCCCAGTTGTCTTTCCTGCTTCGTGCAGGGGCTGGACCTGATGATTTTCCAAGGTCCCTTCCAGCCTTACAATCTATGAATCTATGAATAATACTAGTACTGAGCAATATAATGATTGTCACATCACAGTAGGAACTGTCAAAAGCAACCTCAGACTCTTAGCTTTCTTTTAAGGGGTCAATACAAAACAGTGTTGTCAACCAGAGGAGGAGCTGGGGCAGATCCAGAGGGGATGCAGCCAGGGTCTGAATTACACTTTGACCCTTTGTGGGGGGCCAGGGGGGTCTGCAAAAAAAATTACACCAGTTCATTGATTAACAAGTCCATCTAAGTGAAGGAACAATCCAACCGGAGACCCCCCCAGGTTATGATTTTCAAAGCTGACAGGGGGGCTTTTGTTTCTTATGGGGGGGTCAGCCCCCCCCCCCCCCCCCCCCCCCCCAGCTGCCCCTTAATTCACACCCTGGGTGCAGTAGCACAGTCACACCCCACTTTGGTGTGCCACATGTGCAGCAAAAAACTTGGGTGAAAATTTATTCTGTTCCCCACCTCTAGCATCAGGAAACTCCACAGCTGCTCCAGAGAACCACAGTGCACAGACTACCTTGTACTGTATGACAAACACTGCCTGCACCTGCAGCTTCCTGCTGCTGCTCCTGCCTGCTTCCTCCTGATGAAGCCCAAGGTACAAGGCAAGGAGACAGAGGGGAGGTGACAGACAATGGCCCCAGGGGCATTCTTCCTAAGAAATCTGGCTGCTCCCTGTCCTGGGGTACAGGGCTGAGGAAGATAGGTAGCAGCCGGCAGGGAGGATGAATGAGCCGTTATGTGCACTGCAGAGATAAGGATGCGTGAGCTAACAGTTTATTGACACCCATCTCTCAAAGGAGCCCTACACATTGCCCAACAAGTCATTTTTCCACTTAGGGATGATTTTAACACATGGTCTTCTCCCCCTTTTCTCACAAGAGAATCAGTGAAATCAATGTGTCCTCATCCAAAGGTTACTTGGATTTGGACCTAAAACTCGAGCTCCTCCTGGCACTGGAAGGCTCATGCTTGAAACTGAAACTGGGGGGGAGAATGTCATGCTGCTGCTGGTTAGTGGACGTGGTGCGTGGACGTGGTGCAGGTGCAGGCACTGCTACCACCACCTCCTTGCTCCCACTAGCAACAGAAAACTCATGGCTGCCAGGAAAGAGGGTGCATCTATGTTTGGGGTGGGGGGAACTTGCAGCTCTCCCTCTGCCCTCTCTCTCTTCTCTGCCAGAAGACCTGCCTTTCCAGCACGCTTCATAGTGTTTGGTATGCTGCAAAATGTATGTGTGTGTAATATATGCTGTGCTTTCCTGCACAGTGATGACACACTATCAGGGAAAACACAAATTTCTTTTTGTGGGGAGAAAGACTCGAGGCTGAATAACAAGAACAAATAAGAGGATTCTGGGGGTAGAATAAATTGAAAGGAATGGATTCAACAGGGATTGTAAGCAAGGGTAAGTAGGAAAGGATTGGATGCAACTTACAAGAAGAGAGACTAGCTAGCAAGCCAGAGCCTTTCAGACACCAATGCTCCAAGGGGGACACAGCTCACTAAAGGCACAGATCACTTTGGACACAGCTTTAGATGTTGTGTCTATGTCCCTCCCCTAGAGCACTGTGATTGGAAGGGAACTCAGAGAAAGATCACAGTCACTGGCCAGCTACAGATGTCAATATGAGAGCAGTCTCACTCTTAGCCTTTTCCATATATTGAAGATCACGCCACCCCCTCCCTCTTCTCAGTTTCTGCTTGCTGCAAGCTTTCCTAATCTCTGAATCTTTCCAAATCGACTCGAAGGCTTCTGATTTGATTCTGACCTTTGAATAGGTCTCTCAAATGCATTCGGATTTGGAGATTCGGCCACCGAATCAGGCCGCATCTCCTCCAAATTGAATTGCCTACCAAAGCTTCGCACAGCTCTATTAGACATATCCCCAAGGCTTATCTATGGCCTCCTGTCTGGGATTGATGCATCTGGATCAGGAGTAGGCATGTGTGCTTTCCTTCACGGCAACCTCAAGAAGGCCAGGGATGCAGCAAATCCATCCACTCCATTCCCCTATTCCAGTTTCAGGCAAACTACATCTGTTTTTCTGTAGTTATGTTTCTGTCTGTCAAGTGTTAGCAGAATTAGGAGTTTGGGGGACACTTTTCCTCTGGCGGAAAAATTAATGACACCAAAATAAATTGTTTTTTAGATTAAAAAAAAAAAATTTACATAATGCACACATGGCCTGTTCCCTTCAGAGAAAGTCACAGTTTCACAGAGGCCATTCTCACCAACATCTCAGCTGAAGAACCAGTGCTCTTTCACCAAGAAAGAGCCTTCCTGGGACATTGCTTCTTCTTGTACTTCCTTCTCATCTAACCCTGCAAACCCTAAAATCGCTGCTCCTTCATTCATGTGCATTTACACTGCAGACTTTTGAAAATTCTTGCTTGGGTACAAGAGACAGCATAACTGCATTAACAAAAAGCTTTTAAAGGATATATTCCTGTTCAAAGAAGTAGAATGGCATAATAATAATGAGTCCATATATAAAACCTTCATACCATAGTATCCAATGTCTTGTACAAAACAAATAATATTATGAAGAGAATTTGGAAAAAATATTTAATTGCTGAAAATTAAAATATCAAGAAAATGACATGTATATAAATAAAGGGGAACAGTAATGTGTAAGTAGGAGACACACTTATGTGGAAGCAGAGATTCTCTCCCTCCTGAGAACTTTCACCAGGGCACCTTTCACCTGTTTGTTCCTCAGGCTGTATATCACGGGGTTCAGCAAGGGATTAATGAAGCTGTAGAAAAGGGAAAGAAGTTTCTCTGTAATGGCTCAGTTGCTGCTAGTGGGTCCCATGTACATGATGATGGCCATTCCATAGAAGAGCCCCACCACAGTCAGGTGAGAGCTACAGGTAGAGAAGGTTTTGCACTGTCCCTCAGCAGAGTGGATGCGCAGGATGGCAACTAGGATATATAGATACGAAATAAGAACTAAGATGAAGGGAAACAGGAGGAAGAACACAGAGATAGCAGATGTGACAATTTTGTTGACAGTGATATCAGCACAGGCCAGCTTTAACATTGCAAAGAGTTCACAGAAAAAGTGGTCCACTTCACTGGGCCCACAGAAGGGCAATTGCATGGTAAGAATCACTTGTAATGCACCACACAGAAACCCAGAGACCCATGAACATGCCACCAGTATGAGGCACACTTTCCAGTTCATGATGAGAGTGTAGCGCAAGGGGTGGCATATTGCCACATAGCGATCATAGGACATCACTGCTAGTAATACACATTCTGTGAGGGCTGAAGCTAAGTAGAGATACATCTGTACCCCACACCCAGCAAATGAGATGGTTTTCCTCTGGAAAAGGAGGTTCCCCAGCATATGGGGGACATTATTGCAAGCATAGCAGATGTCCAGTATGGAGAGGTTACACAAGAAGAAATACATAGGGGTGTGGAGAATGGAATCCAGCCAGATTAACATAAGAATAAGTACATTTCCAATCAGAGAGAAAGTGTAAACTATGGAAAACAATCCGAAGAGGAAGAATTGCACCTTTGGGCTGATGGAGAATCCCAGGATGATGAATTCTGTGACAAAAGTATGGTTTTCCATTTTGAGCAGAAATGTACTAGGCACAAACCAACATCACTGTAATCTGGAAGAATGGAAATTAAATGCATGAAAAACAAACAAAGAACAATCTATATTTTTCCTGTAAACACTGACTCATTTATTTTTATATGCCAGTCCTATCCTTTCTCCAGTTGCCTTCCTTAAGACTAGGCCATGTCTCCAATATGGGAAATGGTATCAGGTAGAATTAAATGAATTCGTGTACATGAAATCTTAAACTGGCTGTTGTGAACACCTGTAAAACTTTTACTCACAAAATTATCCATGATATATTCCATTCTTGATTTGGGCATAAAACATTAGTTTCTTTTTATTGCATGCATTTTCAAAAGAAATACAGTGTATGTTCAAGAAAATGGTGCAGGTCTGTACTAAATCCCTCTAAAAGTTAAGTACCCAGAAACAGCATGGCAGGTGCATGCCCCCAGTAAGGAGTTAATTTAGCCGGATTATAACAGCCTATATGCTGGATGGTCTGTGTTGCACTACTAATACCAGCAAAATAACTGAGCATGTGAAATTCTTCACAGCTATTAAACAGGTAGCAAACTAAAGTTCTTAAGAGTTGAGTAACATCAGGTAGAACCTTAACTATGCAAACCTAATTGTGTCTCTGTTTGTACATGCATTATGTGGAAGCTTTGATTATATCACAACCTAGTGGAAAATAAACTTCCAGTCAGTGTCTTGAAGCCCATTAATAGAGAGCTAAAACTGTTGGTGATTATCCATGTTAGTCTGAAGTCGGGCAGAAAGCAGGGCAGAGTGGCATCTATTAATATAGAGTCCAGGTGGCTTGCCATTCTTACAGGCTTTGCAAGCTTGTCCAGCAGAGACTCATACCTGGATGAAAGTAGGGATGCAGTCCAGCAGAACATGTAGCATCCCCAGGGAAGGGTAGTTTTCTTGTAGAGTCCAGGAGTTTTGACCTGGTTGTGTTTTCAACTAACAAATGCGTTTTCAGCATCAGCTCCCCATATCAACCTTCCCTGCCTGGGCCCACATGGACCAAACTGTCTGCAAGAACAGACTGAATGTCCTCCTCATGCTTCTGGGGCCTCATCCTCTGAGGTGCAGACTTCCCTGGGAATGGAAGGGACTCAGCCATGGAAGTAGCCAGCATCTTGCAGGATCAGGCAGTTTTACTGGTAATTCACACATGTGAGCTGTAATTTTCAGCCAGTAGAATAACTAAGGGGGAGCAAGAGGAACACAAGCTCTGAACATCAACTGAGGAGGTGGAGAGAAAGGGAAGGCACAAAAATAGGAGCAGCTGCTGCTGCTGCACTCTTAGCCACGATGTCTGCCACCAGCAATCTGGCTGCAGTCACTGCTCCATGGACTCTACCATCCAGAGTGCACAACTTCCCAGTTACACCTTTGCTTTTAGTGCTGATAATTCAGAAACAAATGAGTCACTCTTGTACATACTTGTACCCTATACTAGTTCTCCATAAGGGTTACCAAATTAATCATGTGTAGTTTACTTTGTGAAATCTGCAGAGGTGTCAATAGGCATCTTTTTAACGGTTGTGCACCCATATAAAGCCGCTCAATCTCTGGAATAATTGGGTTCACCTTGCTAGAGCTATGAAAACACATCACTTCTGATGTAGTGAAGTGTGGCGATTTCTGATAGGTTTTTAAAATGAAACAGTAGCTAACTGTGTAAATGGAGAACAGAATCACTGCTGCCCACAGAGAACAGTGAAACAGACTCTGCCACACTCTCTCCTGCCATTAGCCCATTGACATATGTCTGGTCAGTCCTAAATGCCTGACGGGTCATTTAAAACATCTCAGTGGTGGAGTCACCTGGCCATAGGAAAGCTCTGTTAGTAGAAGTCTGGCTCACAGCCATAAGAGGGACCTGGTTTCAGAGTGGTTAACATGACACACTGCAAATCCTAAAGTGTGAGTCTAAATCCTTTCCCAAAGCTTGTGCCCCCTTTATGATTCCCCTTTAAATCAGTCACAGGTTGTCAGGTCCAAGTCTGGCTTCATCACTGCCTGGCATGCCATTGGCAAGAGAAGCTTTTGTCCCTAAGCACACTTGCCTGATGGACCATCCAGCAGATGATCTATTAAACAGCATCTGATGAATCAAAGGTGCTGCAATTTGTGTTTCTATCTATTCCATCTTCAAACTTGCTCATTCTGCTCTTACATCTCTTCTTCGGAGTTCTTATTTCACTGACATATTCTGTTGCATTTGGACCGTGACAAACAAGTTTTTGAAAGGCCCTTACCTTCTGGGTCTCTCTTAATGGGATGCTGCTGGCTGCAGAGGGGTTCAGGCTCTTGTTTCTGGCTTTCATTTGAAGTCACATAGCCACAGTAACTGTTCAGTCACCATAAGAACACATTACAGACTGCTTAAAAGACAGGGTTCATTACCTGCAGGATCCTGACACACACCATTGAGGGATCTGACCTGGCCAGGACCTTGTGTTTAACTTGGGAAATCTTCTCAGCTGATGGATTTATAAAATCTCCTCAATAATTGTCATGAGACAAATGAATTTAAAGGCAGAAAAATCCCAGGTCTGTGGAAGACCTGAAACCTCAACTACTTTTCAAAACAAAGATATTTCTGTCACGTCTCTGAAGAGACACATAAGAAAGCAATGGAAATGAGACAACATCTGTTGTGTGGTTTTAATTCCTGATGGGTCTCATAAAGAATCATCACAAACACAAATATTACTATATCCCCAAGGAGCTTTGGAAAAGTTGTGTTAACATCATATTGCAATGGGAAATATTAGTGTGTTTATATCTTCTCTACTCCTCTCTCCTGTTCTACCTACCTTACAGGTGTACTAGTAAAATGACAAGAGAAGAAACTGGAAAGTGACAGGCCCGAGTGTCAACCCTTTATTGTTTCCATGCGCCAAACCCCAAACTACACAATTCTACCCATGTCCCTTGGCTACCCTCAACAGCAACAGTACCATTGATGAAAGAAAGCACATAAGCCAGAATCCTGTCATCCTAGGAAGGTGTCTGTGTTTCTCTGGAGAGTGATCCTAGCTTACCTCTGCCCCACCTTGGAGGTAATGGGAGGGCAGTGCCCCCTTTCTGACCACTTCTGAAGCTAGCTGCCTAGGACTTGGGTGGTCTGCTTGGAGGCTGGGACCATTTTTAGCATCTCTAGTATAGAGAAGTCATAGAATCCTATAGAATTAGGGTTGAAAGGGACCTTAGAAATCATCTGGTCCAACCCCCTGCTCAAAGCAGGACCAACCCAACTGGATAATTCCAGCCAGGGCTTTGACAGATTGGGCCTTACTAACCTCCAAGGATGGAGAATTCATCATCTCTCTAGTTAATTTATTCCAGTGCTTCACCACCCTCCTACTGAGAAAGTTTTTCCTAATATCCATTCTAACTTCCCTTCCTGCAACATGACACCATTGCTCCTGTTCTTTCATCCGTCACCACTGACAGCAGTTTAGCTCCTTCGTGTTCAGAACCACCCTTCAGGTAGCTGAAGGTGGCTATTAAATCCTCTCTCAGTCTTCTCTTCTGCATAGTAACGTAGCCCAGTTCCCTCAGCCTGTCTTCAGAAGTCATGTGCCCCAGCTCCCTCACCATTTTTGTTGCCTCCACTGGAATCACTCCAATTTGTCCACATCCTTCCTGTAGTGGGGGGCCCTGAACTGGACACAGGACTCCAGATTTGGCATCACCAGTGCTTAATAGAGGGAAAAAACCACTTCCCTTGATCTGCTGGCAATTCTTCTACTAGTGTAACCCAGTATACCATTAGCCTTCTTCACAACAAGGGCACACTTTTGGCTTGTGGTCACCTTATTGTGCACTATAACCCCCAGGTCCTTTTCTGGAGAGCTGATGCTTAGTCAGTCATTCCAAAGCCTTTATTGGTGCATGGGGTTGTTCCAACCTAAATGCAGCACTTCGCACTTGTCCTTATTAAACCTTGTCACAACCCAAGGGTGTGATTTTTGTTTTGTGTGTGCTTTGGCACCACTGAATTATTTTCCTGCCATTTGAAGCTTTCTTTGCAGGGTGCATTTCTTCTTTGCAGCA